>NW_007072129.1:1499-140226 GCF_000164805.1 Carlito syrichta
TCTATAATACTGAATGACCTCTCACAGAAACAAAGATCTGAGTATCACATGTTCTCACTCATATAGCGGACCTTGATCATCCAACGCACTACCATAAGAAAATGACTGACAGTGCTGGGGGAAACTATGGGGGGAGGGGAAGGGGGGTGGAACTAATGGTAGTAGACATCTGTCTGGGGATGGGAGACACCTGTTATCAACAAGGGGACCTAAATGAAGCACATTTGTATACCTAACCCTTAACTGTACCCCCACAACATCATAATAAAAATTATTGATTAAAAAAATAAATAAAATTGAAAAAAAATAGGAAAACATAGTAGAAATTCCCATAGCATATTACAAAGTAAAGAAATCAAAGAAATATTTTTCACTGTGATACAGAGACAATCAGTTGAAATAGAACAAGGAACTACAAAGTAAAACCTCTGTGGAAAAATAATCGAAAGATGCTATCAATGGGATGGGTTGTTTGGGGAAATATAATTTATTAAAGTCTATAAAGTGTGCCCCTGAACTGTAAATTAAATGTGGGTGCATTGTGCCATGGCACCAGGAAACACCAATATATGTGTGACTCAATATTCAGTTTGTCTCTCATTATAGAAGGCATTTCTATTCCTTTTCAAGTGTTTCTGGTGAGAACTAAATTACATATTGCAAAACTTGGAAGTTATGATCATGAAATATAAACAGCATTAAATAGTTTTAAGATAAATAAATCTTAAAAAAAAAACCCAAAAACTTGATGTCATGGAAATAGATAATAGAATAGTGGTAACCAGAAGCTGGAGTGATTGGGGGAAATGCATGGAGATGTTGTCAAAGAATATTTAATTCCAGTTAAATAGGAGGGATACATTCAAGAGATCTGTCTGAGTAGATTGCCTGAGCCCGGGGGTTCGAGACCCATCAGGGCAACGTGGCGAGATCTCATCTCTACAATGAATCAAAAAATTAGCCGGGCGTGGAAGAGAGCACCTGTAGTTCCAGATACTTGGAAGGCTGAGGTGGAAGGATCGCTGGAGCCCAGCAGGTGGAGGCTACAGTGACCGGGAGCAGCCACTGCACTCCAGTCTGGGCGACAGAGTGAGACTCCAACTCAAAAAAAAAAACGAGATCTGTCGCACAGCATGCTAACTATGGTTAATGATAACATATTGTATTTTTGGAAAATGCAAAGAAAGTGAATGTTAAGTGTTTTCCCGAGAAAATGGTAATTATGTGATATCATGCATTTGTTAATTAACTAGATTTAAACATATATGCATAGTTTTATCTGTAAATTTTATAAAATTAAAAAAGAAAAACGCATAGCACATGACCTTGGAGGAAAATTATGTATAAACATGATTTCAAAAGATTGCTAATTTTGCCTGAGCAAAATCCTTGCATTAACATTATTGAGTATTTAAAAATAATGTGCGTTTCTATATTTGACTTAAATATTTTTACCAGAATAACAGAAAATAAACACAAAGTTTTGCCTCATTTATAATTGAACATTTAACATAATTGTGAGCTGCCCCCAAAGTTCATTTTTATTGGTTGATTTAAAAATGATTACACAAGGTAGACTGAAATAATCCTCCAAGTTGAAACAGCTTGAGAACATACAAAGGAACTTGCCAAAGAGAGATCCTGAATGATGTGGTTTTCTTAACCTCTTCCTTGTTTTGATCACAGCGTTTTCTTACTAGAAAGGATAACCATATGTTTTTTTCCCAGGGTAAACCATTTCTGAGTAATTTAATGATTCATGAAGTTAGTTAATATCTTAGTTTATCTTTAGGTTATCCTTTATGCAATGAGTCAATTAGTAGTGCAAGTACAGGAGAGCAGAGTCAATGACTTAAAGAAACAGATAATTTTGATATTAGTGTTTGATATTTGTAATTTGACATTAGTGTTATTCTTGTTAGAATGTTAAGGAATCTTTCTTTCTTTCTTTCCTTCCTTCCTTCCTTCCTTCCTTCCTTCCTTCGTTCCTTCCTTCTTTCTTTCTTTCTTTCTTTCTTTCTTTCTTTCGAGTTGGAGTCTCACTCTGTCACCCAGACTGGAGTGCAGTGGCCGCTCCCGGCCACGCAGCCTCGCCTGCTGGGCTCCGGCAATCCTTCCACCTCAGCCTTCCAAGTAGCTGGAACTACAGGCACGCGCTACCACGCCCGGCTCATTTTTTATTTATTGTAGAGATGAGGTCTCACCAAATTGCCCAGGCGGATCTCGAACCCATGGGCTCAGGCAATTCACTTACCTCAGCCTCCCTAGACGCGGGATTATTGGCTGAGCCACCGAGCCCGGCTGTTTTTCTTTCAATGTAGAGGCACGAAGACGCAAGTATGAATTCAATATTATTTAATTTTAGTCTCAAGTGTTTTGTAAAATTCCAGCACTATTATTTAGTTAATTGAAAATGTCTGACTATGCACCTAATTGCTCCATTTCTGGACCTATGTCTTTGTTCTCTGTATAATATCTTTACTAGAAATAACCTTAACGTGTTTTGCATGAAACATTCCAATTCATAGCCCCCAAATAAGTCTGAATTAACAGTTTAATTAAAAATATATAATTAAAACCATTTTCGGCATGTATGGGGTATATCAACATTTTTTCCAATGAAAATTTAGCATAAATCATTTAGTGTATTTTTTCAAGTTCTGAAAATAAAATTTGGAAGTTAACTTAGTAGTATTAATTAAAGTACGATAGCTCTAATTCTCTCTCTCTCTCTCTCTCTCTCTGTGTGTGTGTGTGTGCATGTTTAATATATTACAAAGGTTATTTTTTTTCCTTTGAGTATGAAACATTTTTTTTCAATGTCTATTTATAAGACGATTTGGTCAAGATAAAAGGAGGGTGACTTCAGTTTGGTCACAAATGCAAGGACATCTTATTTTCAGAGCTAAATAGGAGTAGACTGTCCTAAGTGTAAAAAGCTATTTTTCAACTAAAATAGGAAAGATCAAATCAGACCACCTGTGACCATTATACATATTTAGCAGAAATAGCCCTGGTGAGCGAACAAAATCAGTTCATTTTCTTCTTGAGAACAAGGTATATTTGCCAGAGAAGTTTTCTTGTTTCTCTGCCTCACACTGAATACAGAATTAATAACCAGATTCTCCCCAGTGCCTGAGACTCCTTGAAAGTAAAGTTAGACACTAAGGGAGAATGTACCTCCTTCTGACTTGTCAACTTCCATTTAATGTATTGTTATTAAAAGGGAATTTTTTGTTTTGTTTTTTTTTTTGTTTGTTTTGAGCTGGAGTCTCACTCTGTCGCCCAGACTGGAGTGCTCCTAGCCACCGCAGCCTCGAGCTGCTGGGTTCCGGCGATCCTTCTTCCTCAGTCTTCCAAGTGGCCAGAACTACAGGCGCGCGCCACCACGCCAGGCTAATTTTTTATTTTTTGTAAAGACGAGGTCCCGCCAAGATGCCCAGGCAGGGCTCGAACCCGCGGGCTCAGTCAATCCACTCGCCTCAGTCTCCCAAAGTGTTGGGATGACAGACTGAGCCACCAAGCCTGGCCAAAAGGGAATTTTTAAAATAAATAGCATAGCTATTAAGTTTGTTTTTGTTGTTGTTTTGGGGTTTTTTTTTGAGTTGGAGTCTCACTCTGTCGCGCAGACTGGAGTGCAGTGGCCGCTCCCGGCCACCGCAGCCTCCACCTGCTGGGCTCCGATGATCCTTCCGCCTCAGTCTTCCAAGTAGCTAGAATTACGGGCATGCGCTACCACGCCCGGCTGATTTTTTAATTTACTGTAGAGATGAGGTCTTGCTGCCCAGGCAGGTCTCGAACCCGCAGGCTCAGGCAATCCACTCGCCTCAGCCTCCCAAAGGCGCGGGATTTCAGGCTGAGCCACCGAGCCCGGCTAAGTTTGTTTTTTTTTAATTGCAAGTTTATGTGTGTATATATACATGTATGTATAAATTTACGTGTATACTTATTCTCACGTATGTTCTATAAAATAAATTTTATAGATGTAATTCACAAAGGCATAATTTTACATGGGTTAATTATTTGTCTATATTTATACTTGACTAGATTTATTGAATGAATAAAATAATATAATTTGCATAATTTTATGTTTATTCAATACTTGGAACCTTTAATGTTATTTGATAGTAAATAAGATCATAGTTTTTAAAATGCAGGTTTTGAAAAAAACTTTCTTATTTTCTTCATGAGCATTCAAATTCAGATGGAACTTTTTTATATTTGTGTGATCCTAGAGAAGTAATTTCACATTTCTGAGTATCATTTTTCTCATGTCTAAAATTAGCATGTTGTAACATTTGCTTCTGTGATTCCCTCTAAAGTATAGTTTTTAAATTATGTGATTTAGTGAATTATTAATGTATCAACTTTTACATATTGATGCTCTAGTCCTTCAACTTCAAACTTTTTCATTTGATTAAGATTTATTGAACATCTATCATATGTCAGAGTCTATGGTAGAAAAAGAAAAAATACTAAATTTAATTAATCCAGGTCAAGCATACAATTAAATTATTAAAATGATATGTTTTGAAGGAGTCTTAAAAATCACCTTGGACAATATTTATTGCAATAAAAATAAATTGCCTGAATCAAAGAGATGCTAAAAATTCATAAAATTGTACATATGTCTCTTTTTACCTCAACATAGCCTGTACACACCCTTCCTCCATTGCTCCTGGTAATCAACATTTTACTCCCTGTTTCTATGAATTCAACTTTTTTAGATTCCATACAGAAATGAAATTATGTTATGCTTGTCTTTCTTTGCCAAGCTTATTCCATTTCCCCATAGTGTTCTCTAGGTTAATTAAATTATTCAGTTCTTAGTGAAGAATGAATTCTATCATATTTCCTGTGATTCCTGTTTTATTTTTAAATTGTTTACTGTATTTTGTTTTGAAAGTACATATATTATATACTTGTTTAACAATAAATTTATACTCTCTTAGCAGTCGTTTAAAAAACAGGAAAGGTAAAACTGACTCTATAATCTTATTGTTAGTATTTTGTTACATTTACACATCTTGTATCTATATACTTTATATATTGTCATAAACTTTTTAAATTTAGCATTATATTATAAGCAATTTTCAAACTCTATTTTTCAAAATCATTATTTAAATGCTTTCATAATGTGTCATTAAAGGCACAATATAATCACTTCATATATTCAACTTAATGAGTTAATTCCCATTTTGTAATGTTAGTGGGATACTATAAATAAATATTCTTATCTATGTAATGCACATATAAATGTAATTCAAGTGGTTTTGATACTTAGAAATGTGATTTTCTTTATAGTTTTAGTTTTAAAAAATAATATGATGGAATTATCCATAAAAAATATTTATTCTCATTACCCATAATTTCCTATTAATATATTGTAATTAAAAAAAGTCTCCCTTTATTTCATCAGTGAAATTACCTTCTGAAAGCTACAAACTTATGTCTAGTCTACTAGCAATTTCTTTCTCAACTCATATGATTTGCCAATTTCTCTAATCTACAATTATATTTATTATTATTATTTTAAAATGTGGGGTACAATTCAGGGTTGGGTACATAAGAAGTCATCGTGCAGGTAAAGTTTGGATACCCTTATTGATGTTATGTATCCCACTGCTGCTAATCTATTTCTTGTAGTATTATGATAAATGTTCAGGGTCTGCTTATGAGTAAGTACATGTAGTACTCAGATCTTCGTTTCTGTGATAAATAACTGAGTGTTATAGATTCTAATTCCATCCAAGTGGCTGCAAAGTACATAAATTTGTTTTTATTTATGACTGCATAATATTCCATCGTGTATATGCCCCACACTTTCTTAATCCAGTCCACTTTCGATGGGCAGCATAGTTGGTCCCATGATTTTGCTATTGTGAATAATGCTGCACTAAACACACATATGCATGTCTTTTCCATAGAGTGACTTGAGTTCCTTCAGGTATAGTCCCTGAAGGGGGGTTGGTGGGTCATATGGAAGGTTGCTTTTTAGATCTTTTAGAAATGGCCACACTGTTTTACACAGAGGTTGTACTAATTTACACTCCCATCAACAGAGTAGTTTTCCTTTTCCCTACATCACTTCCAGCATCTATTGTTTTTTGAGTTATTGATGATGACTGTCCTGACTGAAGTTAGATGGTATATTAGTGTGGTTTTAATATGCATTTCTTTTATGAATAATAAGGCTGAACATTTTTTCATGTATCTGTTCGCTGCTCATGTGCTTTCTTCTGAGAAGTGTGTATTCATATCTTTTGCCCGTTTTTTTAATAGGGTTTTTTTTTTTTTTTTTCCTTTCAGCACATTTGAATTCCCTTATAGGTCCTGGATGTTAGGACTTGGTCAGATTTACAGTTGGCAAATATTTTTTTCCCATTCTTTGAACTGTCTCCCTGCTCTCTTGATGGTTTCTTTTGCTTTGCATACGATTTTCAGTTTGATGAGTGCCCATTGTGTATCTTATTTTATATATGGCATTTGCAAAATTGGACAAAATTATTTTTACAAAAAATACAAGATATCATTTACATATACTTCTTCAGACATCTTATTTCAGTGGTTTTTATCTATTAGAGAAGAAAATATGACTCTTCTGATCATATTCAGAGTGGTTTCTCACAATTGTCTACGCTATCTTTCCCAATATATAGATTTCTCCATATAGAGATAGACTTCCCAATATAAAGATATCCCTACAAAAACATTAAATTGCATTTACAGAGACCAAAGAATCACACACTTTTAAAAATTACTCACCTATGCTCTTGGTACTTTTTTTTTTTTTTTTTTTTTTTTTGAGTTGGAGTCTCACTCTGTAGCCCAGACTGGAGTGCAGTGGCCGCTCCTGGCCACCGCAGCCTCGCCTGCTGGGCTCCGGCAATACTTCCGCCTCAGCCTTCCAAATAGCTGGAATTACAGGCATGTGCTACCACGACCGGCTGATTTTTTGACTTATTGTAGAGATGAGGTCTCACTGCCCAGGCGGGTCTCGAACCCGCGGGCTCAGGAGATCCACTCACCTCAGCCTCCCAAAGGCGTGGGATTGCAGGCTGAGCCACCGAGGCCGGCGATGCTTTCTTACTAACTTCAATTTCTACCTTTCCAGCCGAATTTGGAAAGTCTCTCACTAACAACTCATCAGGCAAAGTGGCCTTTTCTTTGAATTTCTATAGCATTCACTGGTATAATTAAGCATTTACTGCCTGCTTATATTAAAATTCCTTTTAACTTTTCAGCAAAATGTTATGATGTTTGTTATGCAATATCCCACATCAAACTCATTGGAAATGGGACTTTATGAAGTTCCATTTCTTTGCCACCATAGCATGTAGGACTGCATAGCATACAGTAGATGTTTGACAGTTGTTGACTGACTCACCAACTGTTTAATTCACATATGCAAATGTTGATGTTTATGATTATAGAATGATACAGAATATAAAGAATATTAGACAACAGTCTGAAAATATATAACTTTGCCTTTGTTTTAAATTATGTATCTCAGTACTTTCCATGGTCCTTATTCTCCAGGTGAATTGATCCATGTGAAATATACAGAAGGCACATTTAGAAAGTTTTACTTTTGAAGATACAGATGGATATACAAAAGTCCCTGAAAGTGCCATTAAAGAGTCTTTATTCTAAATTACTTCCTGTCACTTATAAGCCAGTGATTCAACTCTTCTAATAGAGACTGCTTTATTATCTATAGAAAAGAAATATAATTCATCCTGCCATTTTTTTTGGTCATTCTGTGAACAAATCAAATGATGAATATTATAATACTTTAAAAATATAAAATAGCTGTTAAAAATTAATCAACTTTTTTGAACTTGATCTCCTACTATGTTCAAATTTTTTCTCATATTCCAAAGAATACACATACGAATTGGATGTATTTGTGTTCATGATAAGGACAAATTATTAGAGAATAAAAGTTCACCATATGTTTTCATCTTTAATTGACTATCCAATTGGTTCCAGAAACTGGAAAATGTAGCATCATGAATTTCAGATCTTCCCTTACAAAACAATAAAATGTCAAAAAATAATAAAATAAATCACCTCCAGGATTTCTCTCTGTGTTCAAAATGCTAAAAGGAGTCATAGGTGCTCTTATTTCTATTTAAATACAACTAATAGATGTCAAATTTAAAATAAGATAAAGTGAAATTAGAGACTATATATTGATTTTGTAACACATGATGATTGGTCATTCATAATAAAACTAGAAATAGTCACTAGCCAAACTTGAATGTCACTGTAAATTAATTTGGTGGGTATACTAATAGATGACAATAAGATAATCTAAAAGATTTTAAAAGAGGAAGTGTCTTATGAGAGTTATATAAATTCAAATAAGAACAGTAAAGGGGTAAAACTCCTGGCATCTTTTTATCTTCCATGTTAGAAAAATGAGGAGGCTAAATTTTAAGAAAACCTATGAATTTATATTTGCTTTATAAACTTCTGGAAAATTTATATATGTCAGAGACTGTCCAAGTCTTTTTCAAAAACTATCTTCTATATGCAATAGTATTTGCTGTCTTTCCTATGGAAAACATAGCCTGATAACCTGACCTTGAAATATAAGGCAACCCCAATTTCTTTCTTTATTTAAACTATAACAGTTGGTGAAAATGAAACATCACTGATACATATAAGCTCTAAATATTTGTGGAATAAAATAAATGAATGCATTATTTAATTGTGGCTGAGTTTCTACTTTAAGACTAGTATTTGTTGCCTAATAGCCAACAATCAAATGTAACTTAAATACATAATCACCCAGACGCTGAAATTAGATACATGATAATATATTGACATCTTTTTAGAAAAGTTGCCAACAATTTAGCAGATCTTCTACCTCTCCTATTAGCTACTAATAACTATAAATTCGTGTTTGATTACAAAATAATTGTATCTTTTAGATTTGAGTAAAATAAAATTTACAATCATTTTCTACAAAGTAAAGAATTCCAGAATGTAGTGAAAATATTGTGTAACTTTTTGTTTTCCTTTTAAAAATGTTAACATAAAACAAATGGCATGTTGTAATAGAGAGTCTAGCTTTTGCTTTCCAAACAGCTGTGCCTTCCTGAAAACTGACTTCCCAAAACTAGGTTATTTAATTGATCCAATTTTACTGAAAAAAGTATGCTATCTAGCTCAGCTCTGGATTTGCATTTGCACGTTTTCTAGTCTATAGCATGACCTCAGGACAGACATCTGTTTGGATGTCTTGGATGAGTTCACATAAAACCATCTGTTCATGGAAGAGTAGTCTCTTCAAAAAATTGGTCAGAACCTTTGATTCGAGACATTGAGGGCACAGATTTTTTTTGCAATATTGATTTATAATGATACAGTGAAATAAATGCATGAAAAACTTTATGTTCTAAGGTATATTGATTCATGGTAAAACTGTCAAAACAGTCTAAATCCTATTACAGAAAGCTTAACTTCAATATAAATGAAGCTTAAATAAATAAAAAATCTGATGTTCATATTTTGAATAAATATCTCTAAAAATCTATAACATCATAATAATTAATAAATTATTAACAAGAGTAAATTACTGATTAGAAAATGACACTGATTGTGACATTTTATGTTAAGACAATTGGGGGAGAAACAAAAATGAGTATAGCATAGCAACTATACCAAATAACAATGCATTTTATGCTTGAAAATCCTAAAAGAGTAGATATTAAGTGTTTTCATCACAAAAAATATGTGGGTGATAGATATGTTGTGTCTATTTAAAAGGACACATACAATCAAAACATCACACCACATACCATAAATATATACAAATTAATTTACAAATTAGAAATATTAATTTAAATAAATAAATTTTAAGCAAGTTGAATGTTCTATGTTCAAGAAACACCAATACCAGAAGACCTATCATTTAGTCAACAGTCAATAATAAATTTGAAGGATACCAATAACATGCCAGGTGATCAGAATTATAAATATTCCATACAACAATATAACCATAGCAAGGAACAGTTTATTTTGAAAAGCAAATACTTCATTAGAAAATGTGCTGTTCTTTAACTACTTGAAACTACCTTAGACTTCTGTTAATCTATGTTTCTAGCTACAGGATAGGGGTAAAAAAATTATATACCATCAACAACAACAAAAAAACAGACCATATATATGTGATCACATATGTGTGTATATGTAAATTGCATAGTGCATAATATATGTATGTATATATTATATTCTTTATTTGGAAGAAGGTTGGTCATTAACCAATGTGCCAGCTTTTGGATAAACTTGAGAAATGTTTTTAATTCTACCATCTTATATCTTCTATCACCACCTTTCTTACTAGCAATATATAAAAAAATCAAGAAAGATTAATTCCTAATTCATTTTTAACAGAACATTTTTCCAATACTATACATGATTTCACTTTATGGGAAAATATATAGTTTAGGCTATACACCTTTTTAAATAATTAAAATACTTAAGCTCATTTATCTTTTATCTTATATTTATGGTGATTTATTTGTGGTATTTGGAAGAAACAAAACAAAGTTACTTTTAATTTATGACCTCCTAAATACATCTTTTATATGTTAGGCACAATACTAAGCAGAACATTTGCTTCATTGAATGTTTTCTAAATTTTTTCCTACAAAGGAAAAATTATGGTTTGTTTAATTTTACTCTTTTGGGGCATAAGATGAGCTTTTAAAAGAATAAGATCTTTTTCCCCCAGATTATTCATGGACAGGTATTTTGAACAAAATAAAAATATAGAAAAGAATATAGGGAAGCAAAATTCAGGTGACATGTAATGAATATAATCTTAACTGTAGACTGGGCACAGTGACTCACACCTATAATCCCAGATCATTAGGAGGCTGAGACAGGACGATTATGGTAGCTCAGAAGTTTGAAATCAGTCTAGACATACAGCAAGATCGCACTTCTACAAAAAAAAAAAAAAAAAAAAAAATGACCTGGCTTGGTGCTGTGCTCCTGTAATCCCAGCTACAAGGAAGGTTAGAGTGGGAGGACTGTTTGAGCCCAGGAGGCAGCAGTGAGCTGTGACTGTACCACTGCACTCCAACCTGAGTGACAAAGTAAGACCCTGTCTCAAAACAAAACAAAACAAAACAAAACACAACAAAACAAAACAAAACAGAACAGAACAATGACTTATCTGTGTAGCTTCCATAAACAGTTATTTTTCAGACAGAGAAATCAGAAACAATGGTGTCTATGCATCCTTACTTTTATTTACAATAATGGGCACAACTTTACTCTTTGGTGACTACTAGGATTGACATTGAAATTTTTCTTATATAAGAAATGAAGAGAAAGAGAATACATACATTCTAAATTATCTAGCTTAATTGTTCATGATATTGCTACTCGAAAACATAGCTTTTTCGTTATTTCACTATGGTGTCCTTTTATATTAGTATAAAAATACTAATCTAAGTAATTTTTTTTTTTTTTTGAGTTGGAGTCTCACTCTGTCGCCCAGACTGGAGTGCAGTGGCCGCTCGCGGCCACCGCAGCCTCGACCTGCTGGGCTCCGGCGAGCCTTCCGCCTCAGCCTCCCAAGTAGCCAGAATTACAGACACGCGCTACCACGCCCGGCTGATTTTTTAATTTATTGTAGAGATGAGGTCTTGTTGCCCAGGCGGGTCTCGAACCCGCGGGCTCAGGCAATCCACTCACCTCAGCCTCCCAAAGGCGCGGGATTATCTAAGTAATTTTACCACGGTTTATCTTTGTCCAAGAATTTGGTCATATTTTGAGAATTCTCAACTGGGATCATTTACTTTACTAGATCTGGAGCTGGGATGGATGTGAAGAGCAACAATCTAATCGCTTCATTTTACAGATAATGAAACTTACGTTCAGAAAAGGCTAGGAAGGGGTCTTAATTCAGAAAACTAAACCATGACAGTGCTTAGATTAGAATACATCTCTCATTTACATAGTATCTCCTCATCTTTTAAAAAATAACTGCCTAAATCATACTTGCAATTAGATTTCCAAATATATCTTACCCTTCTTTAAATTCATTTGTTCTAATCTTTGCTATTTTAAATTATGACTTGTTTTATGCTCTCCACTAGGAGTATCAAGTACATATGAAGTAAGTTAAGTGCCACCTAGATACTTTTAATGGAAAAGAAGAATTGTTTATTTGCCTAAGTGAATGAAGTTTTTGCTTTTCTTTTATGACTGATTCACTATCTGCCTTTCCCAAGCCTCCTACTGAGTGGATAAAAACAGCTGGAGAAAAAAAAATCACACATGGGGAAGATTGTTAGCAATATAAATTCATAGTCACTGACCTCAGCTGGACCTCAATACTGGCTGAACATTTTATTATTGCATTTGTTTGACTAGTTTCTAGAGTCAAACTTTTTCATTCTCCGCACTTCTCTACCTGTGTGACTCTCAGCAGATGCCTTGCTTCCAACTCCATGGTACAAATTGAGTCTATCAGAAGGAACTTCCTCAGATTCCTGTCACCGGGTCTTCGATCTCACTTGAATCTGCATCTGTTCATTTAGTTCATGGAACTGGTATTCTTCAATCGAAATTACAATGTATTTTTCAAAAAATTCTAAAGGAATATCCACATTTGCATGTGTTTGCATGTCTGTGACCATATCTGTTTAATGCTGGTTGTTCCTAACTGCTGCATTTTGTATAGAGGAATATATCCATCACAGTTTTCTTTATTTATTCTTTTTAAATAGATTTCTGAATGGCTTTGAACATCTCATTACTGTCAGCAAGTCTGTGATAAACACCCTCAAACATGCATGTGTGAGAAAAGTTTTTGTTTTTTATGTAAGTTGATGTATTCAAGAAGCAAGATTGTCAGGTTAGTTGAAGTACATACACAGTTGTTGCCATCTTACCCAAGACCCCAGGGGATGCCTGAAACTGCGAACAATGTAGAAACCTAACTACACTTTTTTTTTTTTTTTTTTGGCTTTGACATATCCGTGATAAAGTTTAATTTATAAATTCGGCACTAGAAGATATTAACAATAACTAAAAATAAATTAAGACATGTATAGCAATATACTATTTTCAACTCCACTGAGAGGTGATTCATTCTTACCATAGATCTTAAAGAAAGCACCTTATGGCTTCTCTTCAGCATACACAAATTGTCCGCATCGCTATTCTTGTTTTTTAGGCCATTATTAAGTAAATTAAGGGCTTTGGTACACAAGCAGTGTGATATCAGCATAGTCAATCTGATCACCAGTAGGGCTAGTGAATGACTACGGTCGATAGCAATTAGAGTGTGAATCTGCTGGACAAAAGAAAGACTCACATCCTGGGCTGGATGGAGTGAAAAGGTGTAATATTGCATCTTACTACAGAGAACATGCACGATTTAAAACTTATGCATCGTTTGTTTCTGGAATTTTCCACTTATTATTTTATTTTTGAACTGCAGTTGACCACAGGCAACAAACTGTGAAAAGCTTAAAGCCGTGGATAAGGATGGGCTACTGTACTTGGACTGAGTACTCTCTAGAATGGCTTCATTTCTGGACACTGTCAGCTACAGTACTTCAGGGTTCTTCTAATCACACAACCAATACCAAAACACGACTTCCAGATTTTCCTGGGTGGAAGTATATTAACATGCTATTGTTTAAACTTGAATATCTTTTCATATATTTGAGTTTTGGATTCCAACTTCTCTGAATTGTCTGGTCATATCATTTTTGTCAGTTTTTCTGTTAGGTTCCTTGTATGTGTTTATTTTTTGTTATTTCCAGGTATTTCTGTGTAAGAGTATCTGCTTAATAATGGTTGCTTCTAACTGTTGCATTTTGTACGGAGGTTTATATCTGTATGTGTCTATTTTTTTGTTTTATCCAGGTATTTCTGTTTATTTTACATGTCATTAACTTGTTTATTTTGTATGTTGCAAATATATGTCAAATTGCATATTTTAGTTACTCTGTTCATGGCTTTTTTTTCTATTAAAAAGACCTTTAAGTTTGAAGTAATAAAAATCCTCAATTTCTTACCTCATTGTTTGTACTTCTAGGTTTTACTCAGTAGTCTTTCTTAACAGTTGAGGGACTGCAATACTTTTTCTCTGCAGTAGCTCAATTTATCTTATTTTATTTCTTCTAAACTTTTCATACTTTTTCCATTAAATTAAAAGAAGGTATATAAGCCAATGAATGGATAGATATACATTTTTTTAACTCCTCTGTGTTCTGTCTCAAGGTAATTCTTCTTTTTTTTTTTTTTCCTGTTCTTATACTAGAAACAAATTAATAAATATCTGTAGCTTCTTACTACTTGGAAGGAGAAACTCCCCTCACTGGTTTTCCAGTTTTTTTGAATAAGTTGACTCAATTACTCAAGATGTCATTTTTCACATATTTTTTGATAAATGTATCAAGTTCCTCAAAAAATTAAATGGAAGTTTGTTTAATATTGCATTTGCATTTATTAGCACCTTTTTGTCATTTAGTTGAGCTATTTAAAAAATGTATTCAGATCTTATTTTATGCTCTTTAATAAAGATTGTATATATTTTAAATTAAATTTTAAAATTATATTTTCTGCTGATACTGTAAATATTACTTTTATTTTTGTGTATTTCTTTTTTTCAGATCTAATTGAAACAGTAAAATACACAGATCACATGTGTACATTTGTTTCTTTCTGTTATGACAAAGGCATAAACCTGTGTAATCCATACACCTACCAATATATGGAATATTTTTTCTACCCCAGAAATCCTTTCCTTGCCTCATTCCAGTCAATTTCCACTTTTGCTGAAGCAAGTATAGTTCTGATTTCTATCACTATAGATTCCTTACATGTTCTAAAACTCCATACACGGTATGTATCCATGTGTCTGAATTCTTCCCCTCAGTTTAATATTCTTGACATTGTCCACATTGTTGTATCCACAGTCCATTCATGTTGTTGCTGAGTAATGTCTCATTGTGTGGCTAGATAAGTGTGCTTATCTTCCTGTTGAAAGAAATATGGGTTACTTTGCCTAATATGACTAAAGTAACTGAATATCTTTATATAAGTCTTTGTGTAGACTTCCTTCTTCCCTTTTTCCCTCTCTCTCTCTTTCCTACTTCCTCTCTCTCCTGCCTGCCTTCCTTTTCCTTTTTTTTTTCTTTTTTTGAGTTGGAGTCTCACTCTGTTGCCCAGACTGGAGTGCAGTGGCCGCTCCCAGCCCCCACAGCCTCGACCTGCTGGGCTCCGGTGATCCTTCCGCCTCAGCCTTCCGAGTAGCTGGAATTACAGGCATGCTCTACCACGCCGGCTGATTTTTTGATTTATTATAGAGATGAGGTCTCGCTGCCCAGGCGGGTCTCGAACCCGCGGGCTCAGGCAATCCACTCACCTCAGCCTCCCAAAGGCACGGGATTACAGGCTGAGCCACGGAGCCTGGCTTTTTTTTTTTTTTTTTTTGAATAAAAATCTAGAAGTGGAATTGTTGAGTTTATTGAATAAGTGAATGCTGAACTTCATAAAAGTTGTCCAACAATTTAAAAAAAAGTTTAGACCTTTTGTTCTAATCACTAAGAAAAGTCAAGTGGATTCAGATCCTCATCAACATTTGTAAAGGTCAGATTTTTGTTTGAAATTTATCTCTTTCTTCTTTTCTATTTTAGACATTAAAATTGTGTCATTGCATCTAAGGATTGGCACTTCTATGCCCACAAAAATTAGGATGTTGTGTTTTCATTATTATTGTGCTAAATGTATTTTTAAGAATTCCCTTTTGAATGTTTTCTTTGACTCTTGTTTTATAGACATGAGTTTTATCTAATTTTTTAAAAGTTTGTCCTAGTAAGATTCTTTTGTGGCCAGAGAACAGGATCTGTATGGTTTCGTTCCTTTTAAATATATAGACTTTTCTTTTTTTAAAATTATAGATGCAGAGTGTACACGTACAAGTTTGTTACGTGGACATGTTGCATAATGGTGAGGTTGGGTTTCTAGTGCATGCATAGTAAACTTTGTACCCGATAATTAACTTACCAGTCCTCCATTGTGCTCCTTCACCTCTCTATTTTGGAGTCTTCCATGTCTATTATTTCCATGACTATGTCAATGTGAACCCATTGTTTAGCTCAGTGTAAACATGCAGTATTTAATTTTTTGTTTCCAAGTTATTTCATTTAGAATATTGGCCTCTCGTTCCACTCATGTTGGTGCTAAAGGCATGATTTTATCTTGTTAAGGCTGCATGATATCCCATGGCATATGTAAACCATGTTTTTTTTTTTTATCCAATCATTCATTTGATGGATACTTAGGCTGATTCCATGACTTTTCTATTGTGAAGTTTTGCAATAAACAGACGAATGCAGGTGTATTTTTTGATAAGATGACTTATTTTCCTTTGAGTAGATACCCACTAGTGGGATTGCTGGTAGTTCTATATTTAATTCTAGTAGTTTAAGTGGCAGTTCTATTTTTAGTTCTTTCAGAAATAATCTCCATACTGTTTTTCATAGACATTGTATTCATTTACATTTCCACCAACAGTGTTTAAGTGTTTCCTTTTCTCTGCATCCTCACCAACATTTGATATTTTTGAGTTTTTGATAATAACCATACTGATATTATGATGGTATCTCATTGCAGTTTTAATTTGTATTTCTTTGATGATTAATGATGTTGAACATATTTTCATGTTTGTTGACCATTTGTATGTCTTCTTTTGAGAAATATCTGTTCATGTGCTTTGTACACTTTTTAATTTTTTTCTGAGTTATTTTAATTCCTTATAAATTCTGGATATTAGCTCTTAGTATAGAACTTTATTTTGATCCTCCTTGATGAATGTTTTATAAAAATCAATATAATTAATTAATTATGTCTACTTGGTAGTTTTTGTTGTTTAAATTACATACACTATTTCAGATTTGCTTTTCTATTTTTTCTTTCAGTGACCATGGCAATGCAGTGTTAATGTCTGCAACTGTTTTTTACTCTTTTTAAGGCTGTCAGTTTGCCTTTATTGAAGAGTTTTATTACTGCATGCATATATATTTCACACTGTAGGCATGCATATATATTTCACACCTTAGTTATGCTTGATAAAACAATATTAAATGGCCCTCTTTATATCTGATACTATCTTCTTTTGAAGTCTACTTTTTCAGATATTCGTAGAATTTCTTTAGATTTTTTTTTTTTTTTTTTGAGTTGGAGTCTCACTCTGTCACCCAGACTGGAGTGCAGTGCCTGCTCCCGGCCACCGGAGCCTCGACCTGCTGGGCTCCAGCGATCCTTCCGTCTCAGCTTTCTGAGTAGTCGGAACTACAGGCGCGTGATACCATGGCCGGCTAATTTTTTTATTTATTGTAGAGATGAGGTCTCGCCAAGTTGCCCAGGCAGGTCTTGAACCCGTGGGCTCAGGCAATCCACTCACCTCAGCCTCCCAAAGGCGCAGGATTACAGGCTGAGCCACCAAGCCCAGCTCTTTAGATTTTTATCCTTACTGTTTGCATAAAGTAACTTTTTTATTTTTAAACATTTTGTATCTTGGCTTTATACTTAAAATGTTTTATTGTGCGCTGTGTATCTGTCTTTGTGATCAGCATATTGTAGGAATTTACTTCAAAATTCGAATTATGTATTTACCTACAAATAAATCTAATGCTATTGCCAGGTAAGCAAAAACAATGCATTTTTTCTAAATTTTGTTTATATTATTGAGGTATTTCTTGGGTTTAGATTTAGACTGACAATAATTTCCTGGGTACATTTTCTTAGCTTCTCTGAATCTGAGTATATATTTTTTCTCTGTGTTATATGATTTTTCAAGAGAGTCTTAGGTGCTTTTAGTGATTTAGTTACTATATTTCAAATTACCCCTGAACTGTAACATTTTATATGTTTAATTCCAGGCGTACTTTATTTTCTTATAAGGTTTTTATAAACTACAATTAGTCTGGTCTCCATTACTCTCCAAATATCAAAATTTCTTTCTCCCACATTTTCTCCTTAAAGACAAATTGAAAATATTAGTTCAGTATTTTGGTTGCTAAAAACCCATCATTAAGTTTATTTCCCTCTTAATTTATAGAAAGCTATTATCTTTTCTGTCTCATTTTCTTTAGTTACATCTGTTGCCTGTAGATTTTATTTTAAGTTCTCACTATTTTCCTTCGCTTTTCAAGCTTTAACCTGATGTGTGTGAATGTGTGTGTGTATTTAGTAAAGTCTGCAGATTTTACATATATACACACATTTGTGCGTATTGCATCTTATTACTTTTATTTGTGCAAAACAGTGTTTTCTTTGAGCTTTTATATCCTTCTGAATTCATGTTTTTTTTATTTTAAAGATTATTATATTCCATGTTGTGAAATACAGCCATTAATACAAGATTTCTCTCTAACAATGATATAAAATGTATCCACTCAAAAAAATAATACTTTTTCTCTTCCACTTTGTTTTCATCAAACACTGTAACACAATTATAAAGCCACCCTTTAAAAGATGGAGTTTAGAAGTTAAAGCTAGATGCATTGTTATGGCAGTGAAAATACATAAGGAAGAAAACTGGTAAATTGTTAGGCAAACTACAGTGTGTACACCAGTCTATGCAGAAATGAGAAGCAAAAACAGCTATAAATGGCAAAGTGTATACTTGTAAATACTAATTAAGAACCATCAACTATTAATGTGTTTTTCAATGGATGTTTATGAGTTGTTTTATCATTCTGGTCAAGCTAAAAATCAACTTTTATTTACATCTTGATTCAGCAGTATAGCATTGTTTAAGTTGTTTAGCTGATTTATAAACAACACAAAGGATTTCTGAATCACTCCAATGATTGGTAAGAAAGTACTTTACATTGACAAAATATTACCATGTTTTGTACAAATTTGCTTGAAATCATACTAATTTATTAGATATTGAAAAGTCATTTGATAATGTATTCAGCGACATTGCATCATAAATCAATCGTTCAGTGGTATTGTATTAGAAATTATGTTTTTGTAAGTTAGTTATTCAAATCTGTATTTAATTTGAATATAAAGGATTGTGTTAACTGATAAGCAAAGGCCAATACATGCCCTACATATTTGTTAACTTTATTAAAAAAACAGATTCCCTTTTCTAGTAATTAAATGCAATTGCTATACAAAGGAGGAAAAAACATTTTTCTAAATGTTTGCAACCAGAAAATATCATAAATATATGTACTTAGGTTAAGAAAAGAAGTGGAAAAAAGAAAAATTTCAGAAAATAAAAATATTGTGTGAATGCAATCATAATTTGGAATTGCCATCCTAAACAGGAAAGTTTATGACTGAAAAAAATCTACCAGCTAATATCTAAAGTTTTTTTTTTTAAGATAGTTATTTAATCAGGAAAATAATGTTGCAGTTTAAGGGGACTTCTGCAGATTTTACTACTATTTTATTTGTGTGATATTTTCACTACCTTCTGATATATATATCTTCCATAAGAATTTTCCAATTGAAATCTGGAAAATGAATATTCCAACAAAGCAAATATAAACCCTGTGAAATGGGTGGTGGATATTCAGGAAGAAATGTCCCTTTTAGCCAAGACCAAGTTTTGGAAACAAACTGACAACACTAACCGCGTTTTAATAAAAATCATTTCACTGCCTCAATATGCATGGCAAGCAGCTGCAAGTGTCAGGTTCAGATAAGCTGAAAGCAAGATGGCTGAAAGGTACATTTTCTAATCAACTTCCTGAATTATCTTTGACTCCTGGTATGGCCTCACATGTGACCTAATTATGAAGCATAACATGCCAATATTTTCATAACAAAAAATTGAAAATTGGTCTTTTAATTCTTTGGAAATGGTTCATGATGTTATCCTTACCCTGTTACTTCAATGAATTTTAGATATATTCTTCCCCTTAAACTTTGTCTTCTGACTCAAAAGTGGCAGACACCAATTTTTGGTGACATCATTTTTATTCTGTGTTCCATTATGTGTATTTTGCAAGTTCTCAAAATTATATATTTCTGTAGCTAGTATTTTTTTTTTCCTGAGGCCACAGTTGAGTAAGGTCTTTTAAAAATAAATTTCATCTGGGGCAAGGCCAAAATGGTTGAAAAGTGGAGAGTAGAGACATAGGAATTCAAAATAACATCCATAGGTGTGTTTATTAAGCAAAGGATGGAAAAAAATATGATTTAAATTATAGTTTTTTCCTGGTTGATGCTATGAAAAGGTGTACTGGCTTTACTTTTATATTAATCTCCCTTTTCTCTCAATTCTTCTATCTCACTCTGTTTTTTATTCTTCATTTATTTCTTCCTTCCTTTCTTTCTTCCCTCTTTACCTCTCTAATTTCTTCATCTGTCCCTCCCTCCCTCCCTTTCTTCCTCTTTCTTTCTGTCTTTCATTCTCTCTCTCTTTCTTCCCTACTTATTTTTGACCAAAAAAAGTCAGAATAAATAATCTGTATTTCCAAAATTTGACCTGACATTGAGAAATTTGTTAATGGAAAGATGACTAAGATCACTTCAGGAAATAGGTACAAATGCAGGAAAAACAAACAAACAAAAAGAACTTTAGCTAGTTCAAGAAACTAGAGAAAGACCAGTAGATAAATGAGAGTTATAATTGACTTATTAGCTATTGGGTTTTTGGTATATCTAGAAATGATTTTAAAAATGTAGAGAAGACACACAAGTAGTTCAATTCTTCATTGACTGTCAGGGGAGTGACAGAAGTAAATAGGTGAAGACAGCTGAAAATGATAATGGTTGAGCCTTGTGTAATGCACAATAAAAAAGAAATTTTTGCTATTATGGTTTCTGTGGAGTTGGTAGTGATAGCATTTAAGATAGTGATAGCAATGTCCAGAAGTGGAATTGCAGTGTATATAAAATACCAAAATTTGTTTGTGGAGTTTGGTGGAGATATAAGGGAAGTATTGCCCAATTGACAGCTGATTTTCCATAAAAGTAAAGATAGAAAGAACAATTAAAAAGAACGTAGGTATAGAAATATTAACTAGTTTACTAATGATAAAGTATTTAAAAGTATGAAAAAAATAGTAAGAGAGAAATAATTAGTTTAGGTTGAATACGTTCGCAGAGATTTTAGACTATTGAAAGCATATTGTGTCAGAGACAAGAGTCAACAGATGTTTAAGGAAAAATGAATTAGTTCTAACATTCTGAGATGAGAAGGATAACCAGACCTATTGCTATGTCCCAAATAAATTCCTTCAGCTATAACAGAATACTATATAAAGACCCTTGAAAGCTTTACGCTACACATACACAGAAGATAATAATGTTTCCTGTTTCTAAACTGATTATTCCGGTGATGATTAAATGCTGACAAGTATATGTAGCAATAAATAAATTATAAAAATCAAAGACTCAAAGCAATGGATTAGTCAAGATGTATATTCACAATCTAAACAGGCAGTGTATTAGTTGACTAGGGCAGCCATAATAAAATAGCACAGTTTAGGTAGATTAAACAAAGAGATTCACAGTTCTGGAGGCTGAAAGTCTGAGATTAAGCTGTTAACAGGGGAGTTGATTCCTTCTGTGGCTTCTGTCCTTAACTTGCAGGGAACCATCTTCTCACTGTTTCTTCACATTGTCATCTTCTCTGTGCACATGTATCTGGTGTCTTTCCGGGTGTTCAAATTTCTTGTCTCTGCGAGTCACCTACCTCCCAAGAGCTCATTTTAACTTAATTATTCCTCCAAAGACACAATCTACAAATATGGCCATAATCTGAGGCACCCCAAAAATCGTTTTCCCCATGTTAGGACCTCAACATTTGAATTTGGGGGGATAGAACAGTCCATAACAGAAGCGTAGGATAATATTCTTTTATTTAAGGGTCCATTCATATCCCTTTGTACCAGAAGATTTGATTGACTATCCTAACACCTATTCATAAGATTGGTGATGTGCAGAAATGAAAAAGTGCAACGTATCTAAGGAGAGGGTCATTATTGCAGTTTATTCTTTTGTCTCTTGGCACTTCATGAAAATGAGGCAATTTGATGAATAGAAACAATATGTGGCATTTCATTTATTATAGTCTAGAGAAAATTGTAAACCACTTCCACGAAGGTATGAGTGAATATTTGCAAAACTAGTCCTTGCAGTTCAATCTATCATGGTTTTAAGAAAAAAACAGAGCATTAAAAAATAAATTTCAGATATGCTGCTAATTACTTATATGTCTTTGACATCTCACCCAGACATTATAAGCCTCTTTTTATCTCTCTTCAAAATGAGACATATAAACATACTCTTTAAAAAGTCAGTTCTAAAAGTTTTTAAAAAATATTTAAAAGACAAGCATAAGAATAAGGTGAAATTTGAAGAAATGTGGCAGTATACATAGTTATTATTACCTTCATTTTATAATTTTAATTTTTTTGTTTTCTCATAGTTTCAAGTTGTGTTTATATTTTGAGAGAGGAGGTAGCATTTGGTTATAGTTTTAATTTTGGGTAAATATTTGAATAGCTCATCATATCTTATGTCTAAATGTTTCTTCAGTAACATTGTTCTTATTACTTCAGAGAAGCATCACAAAGATCAGCTTTTTCTTGTATGACAAAGGAAGAAAAGAATTCTAAATATGAACCTTGTGGCTGGGTCTATTTACTAATCAGTCTTAATATAATGTAAACACACAGCTCCTCTGCTAAACTTCTAATGTGGTACTTTAAAAAATCGATATCCATTTTTTCAGGTAAAACATAAAATAAAGGCAGAACAAACAATAAAAATAGAACAATGGTACAAAAATTTACACAGTTATCAGCAACTGTGCAAAATATCTTCCACCCCAAAAATCGTTTTCCCCAAATTTGAAGATATTTCAGAACACTCTTGGTTGACTATTTATTATTTCTCTGTAGTTCACATATAAGTCCACTTACTTTGGATATAATGGTCAACACAAACTAGCTGAGTTGGGAACACAGAACATTTGTAGCTCACCATAGGTACTAAGTTCCTTGTACTAAAACAAACAAAAATCAGACTACAGGAATTAAATATTTCCTTATTATTCACCAATTTATTTATTCAAACCATGATTGCCTTTCTCTTGTATGCTCTTTGAAATATTTCCTTCTTGCAGATTTTTAATATTTGATTTTTCCCAGTTTAGAATTTCTTGTTTCCTCTTGGAAACATTTAAACATTTCTTACTATTTCATACTTTAGATATACAAAAGATATGTGCATAGGATATATATATATATATATTATATATATATATCCACTACATATGTATGTTCAAATATATGAATATGAATTCATAAATATATATGTACATATATATGCTTGTATGTGTGAAAGTTTTTTTTATTTCTCCCTCCATACACACACACACACACACAAAACCAAAAACAAAAAACACCCTGAGTTTTCCTAATCCTTATTACTCACAATTTCAGTAACAAATCAGCTCTTCTTGAAAAAAGATAGAAGTGTTGGCTGATATATATACTATCTCAAGTTTTTCTTTGGCATTTATTCTTCTCATGGGTATCAATTGCATGTCATATTATTTTACTTTTGCTCAGTCTTTGAAAGCTCTTAAATCATATTATTATATCTATCAAATAAAATAATTTTTCACATATTTTTTGTCTTCCTTTTTTATTTCCTAGCCCCTTTGCTATCCTGCAGATATTTTCCTCTTTTCTTTTCACTAGACTTTTCTTTCTTTCCTTTTTAGCACATGTTTACCTTGAGTCAAAATATACCACAATCCTGATCATTAATTTAAGAGAAGCATAAGATAAATTAATTATGCATTGAATATGGGATTTAGCTCTTAGACATTGTTGTGAAATTATTGCTGGTAAAAGCCAATGTCTTCAGTGTTCATCAAAGACACTGATAACTTTTGGAAATTTCATTTAGATTACCCTCAAAATTGTGTGTTTATACTCCAGGATTCCTAATTATATTTATTTGTGTTTTCTCAAGTTAACATTTAAGGCCAATAAATATTTGTTTGTAATTCAGGAATTTAAGAGCATTATTTTCTATATTTTTCATTGTCAATAAACAGTATGTCATTAAATTATATTAACCATTAAAATTGTGGCAAGTTAACCTGTTTTGTAAATCAGAATCTATTAAAAATCAATATAAAATTCCAACAAACTCCTCTGCATTTGAGAATAAAGATTAAATTAATTTGGGGTGTTAACATGGGTGTTAAGATATAACTATATCTTTACCTATCTGTGTTATAGATTGTATTACTGGTCAAATACGTAGTTTCCTTTTCTCCTGAGCTCTTTCCTGTGGAGGATTATACTTCTTTTCCCACTGATATAAGACTTTACCATGCAACTTACTCTTTTTGGGATGTATCTGCCATTGGCCTTTGGAAGTGTGTGCCATTTCCAAATACTGTATAGTATGCAATGTGATTATTTATTTATTTATTTGATACAAGACTCACATGTTTGATTAAAAAAGGAGTGACTCCAAGTTGTAGCCTGGTTAGATTTACACCAATTATTTTTATAATTTTTTAGTTTTATTTTATTTTTAATTGATACAAAATTATTGTATATGTTTAAGAGGTTCAATATGATAACTTCTTTTTTGGCTATTTTAAAATATACAATACATTATCATCAACAATTTCCATCGTACTGTTGTGATAGCTTACCAAAACGTATTCCTCTTATGTCACTAAACTTTGTACTCATTAACCTACTTCTCCCTTTCCTCTATCCACTGCCACGACCCTCCACCCCAGCTTCTCGTAATCAACACTATTCTCCCTTCATCTGAGGTTGAATTTGTTTAGATTCCACATCTAGGTAATATCACACAGTATTTGTTTCTCTGTGCCTGGCTTATTTCATGTACCATAATGCCCTCTAAGTTCATCTATGTTGTTGCAAATGACAGAATTTCCTTTTTTGTTAATGCTGAAGAGTGTTCCATTGTGCATATACGCTACATTTGAAAAATCCATTCATTAGTTAATGAACACTTGGGTTGTTTTCATATCTTGGCTATTGTGCATAATTCTCCAATGAACATTGGGATGCAGACATTTCTTTGACAAGTGGATTCCAGTTCCTTTGGTATGATATACATTCATCAAATATTGATGAATGTAAAAAAAATCACAGGACATGGACCATTGCAGAAAGTGACGTTAATTATGCAGTTTGGCTGTTCATTTTCCCACACATCTCTTAAATCTTCCAGGTTGGGAAGTTTTGGCATCTACATGAACTGATAAATATGTGGATTTTCAAAATAATTAAATGTGAAGAAAATAAGAATATTCAAAAAACACTTTATGTGTGTTGCTAAAACAAACTCAGTTACCTTTTCATTGGATTTTATCGTAATATAGAATTAAAACATGTGTTTTTTAAAAATTAATTGATCTTCTAATTATTTGGCTAAAAATATAACTTGTTATATTGTCTTCCATGGTATTTATTATTAAAATTAATGTCTGACAATGTTTTATGAAGAAACATAGATGGGTGATGCTTTTCTGACTCACCATAGACAACCCACAAGATGATATGCTGAACGAAGAGGCCTTTCGAGTGGATTCAAGATACTTTTCCCTTCCGAAACACAAATCCCTCCACATCTGTTCAACCAACTCTGCTCCAGGTTAAAAGAATATGTATTGGTTAATTGCAAGTCTTGTTTTGCATTCTGTTGTTTCTGGCAGAAAATTCCTTGTCTGTAGTTGTAAACCATAAAGCCATTTTCAGTGCTGTGTGTTTCATCTAACAAGATCTCCCTAAAGACAAGGTACAAAATTTTGTTAGATTTTTCTCTTAAATCATATTTAAATATAAATTAACATGTATTCTCAAAGTGCCACATTATATTTTTAAATTTATCTAAGAACCTGGTGGAAGATGCATACAAAAAGAAAGAAAACTCTTAAGAGAGTCACCTTCACTAATATTGGCAAATCTTTGTGTTTCCTGTCTAAAAGATGATTCATGGAATGTATTGAGGTCACTCTCTTTTAGAAAAAGGGTGCATTTTAAAAGCATATGCAGTACATAATAAAGAACAGTTTCAGTTTTTCAGAACATTCAATTATATATATATTTTTTATCACATATATTTCTATATATAGTTCTAAATCTCTTGCCCATTTTGAAGTTTTTTTCTGTCTTGCTTGTTTCTTTTTTATTGAAATGAAGTAGTCTTAGTTTAGAACATTTTTAGCATTCAATATTATATACAATTTTTAACCAAAATAAGATGTTATTGTTTTATCTTAAAAGGCATCAATACAACATCTGAATTGAAAAAAACATGGCATTTGCTTTACCTTTGTTATAATAAATCCATAAGTAGATATTAAATATAATTTTCTAATAATGGTTAATTACTTGAGAAAATGGTTTTCGATGTTGGTTATATATATTAGAATATAAATTTGAATATCTTTAATGAGACACTTTCAGAAGTATATTTACCTGTATCTTATTTTGGTGAATTAGGAGTTATTTCTCCTATGACTGAAAGTACATACTTTAGTAATTTATTAATATTGACCCTAGTTATGTTTATTCATCAATGCAGTAAACAAAATGTGTAATTTTTTCATTTGAAAATCTATAAAATATTTTTGAACACCTAATATATATTTCAGAGGCTTTTGTTTCTCAAAGTTAAACATGCATCAGTCTTTCGTATAATTATATATATATTTTTCTGCTATTCAGAGCCTTTTAGTTTAATTAAGCCCCATTTGTGTATTTTTATTTCCGTCACATTTGCTTTTGGGATTTTCATCATGAATTATTTGCTTAGGTCAATGTCCAGAATAATTTATTCTAGGTTTTCTTCTAGGATTTTATAGTTTCAGGTCTTACATTTTAGTCTTTAATCCGTATTGAGTTAATTTTTGCATATGGTGTGAAGGAAAGGTTCAGTTGTATTCTTTTGAATATGGTTAGCCAATTTTTCCAGTACTAATTTATTGAATATGATATCCTTACCCTATTGTTTATTTTTGTTGGCTTTCTTGAAGATCAGTTGGTTGTTAAGCATGGACTTTATTTCTGAGTTTGCTATTCTGTTCCATTGATCTATTAATCTATTTTTGCACCATGCTATTTTAGTTCCTGTAACCTTGCAGTATAATTTGAAGTCAAACATTCTCTAATAATTTGGGTGTGGCATTTTCTAATGTTCTGTGATACCTCCACATTTTTACTTAGTATTGTTTTGAATATTTGGGCTCTTTTCTTGTTGTATATAAGTTTTTAGGCTTTTTTTTAGTTCTATGAAAAATGATGTTGTATTTATCCCAACCCCTACCAGTATACAATATGCCCATGTAACAAATATGCACTTGTATCTCCTGCATCTAAAATTAAAAAATGAATTAAAGACAAAAAATAAAAAATACACACTCTTAAAAAAAGACAACTCTTCCTTCCCAAATTTAATATGTTTAGATATAACTGTCATAAACTTGAACTGCTGAAACATTTTATTTGCATTAATGCTTCAGCTCCCTACATGCATATTAAGATTTCAAACACAGTCAGGAGCAGTGACTTGTGTTTGCAGTTCCAGTTACTTGGGAGACTGAGATGAGAAGATCACTTGAGTCCAGTAGCCTGGGAAACAGAGTGAGACCACTATCTAAAATTATATATAATTTATATTATGCTATATATTATGTAATTATATATATTATATATCTATTTGTGTGTGATTATATAATATATGGAAAAACTTCCAGTGCCTGCTTTCTGTCCTCCATTTTCCCACTTATTATATACTTAGGTCGCCTATGGCCCTATTTAAAATATATACATACAAAACCAGAAATGTTCAGAACTGCCAATAACAGGAAGAAGGATATTTTTCCTTTTTAGAATGAAATGCTTTCGGACACAGTGGATTCTTAAGCACGCTCTCCAGGTACGTACTGTGCTAGCTGGTTGTCTTTTGGCATGGTTGCTGCACGTTTGGCATGAATGGCATGCAGGTTAGTGTCTTTGCAAAGGCCTGTCCAATGGCTTTACTTGCCTCCTGCAAAGCACCGACAGCTGAGCTCTGGAAGCACAGATCTGTTTTGAAATCCTGAGCAATTTCTCGCACCAGAGTAGGGAAAGGAAGTTTGCGAATCAGAACTTCAGCAACCATCTGATCATGCCTAATTTCAGGGGGCTCGTCAGTACCAGCCTGTGACGATGAAGCTTTTTCATCTTTCCAGTAGGGGGCGCTCGCTTTCGAGAGGCTTTTACAGCAGTTGCTTCCCGGGGGCTTACCACCTGTTCTAGGATTTGCTTGCAGGTGGCTCGTGGGGTGGACACCCTGCATCCCCCCCCCCCACCCCCAGGGCTGGAGCTCAATGAGCAGAGGCAGCTTGGTGATGCCAGCTAGGAACTCAATTTCAAACAAATACATCTTGAATGGTCTGCGTACTCGTCTTATGGTTGTGAATATTGGTCTGTGTCTGTAGTCTTTAAATGATAGTGGCTCATTCACACGTGCAACAATAATTCAAATGTGGTAACAACCAGAGAGATGTCGATTTGGAATGTAACCATTTGGTTTCTTAGGGGACTTTCTGCCACTTGCGCAGCCTTTCATTGCATAATTTGGGGAAGTGGCTGTATCAAACTGTGACACAAATTAAGCTCATGTTTACCTGTATGCTTATTGGTGAAATATGATTGTCATTTGAGGCATGGATTTTTCTAATAAAATACACCCTTGATAACCCTCATTCGATGATCATTCCCTCTGTACTAGAGGTTATTTTCTCAATGTCTGCTCCCTTCTTGGCTCTCTGCGTTGTCCTCTTATCCTGTGTCCTAAAGAGATTCTGTCTTCTGCACATCTTTCATCTCTATTACACTGTCATTTTACTTAATGCTTGTTCATTGGTGTAGAGGAAGGAGTGTGGCATTCTCTAATGTGCTGATTAAGCCTCTGTCTTAAGCAGACACTATGTTCCTGCCATCTTGGAGGGTGCAGAGTAGATTAAATCTTTGGTTGAGTTGACAAGAGGGTAGCTGGATATTCTGGGCAAAATTTCAGCAAATAGCCGCTGTTCCCTCCAAACCAGCATCACAATGCAGGACTAGCTTTTTCAGGATTCTCTCCAATGTTCTCTGCCAAAACCGGATGAGGTTAATGGAGGAAAAAGTGGGTGTGAATACTCCACTTGCAAGCTCCAAGTTCTCACTTTAATTCACACTAGTCTTCAACAATTAGTTACAGTTTTTCAGTTGTGTCTGTACAAATGAAAAATGTGTGTGTCCTCCCTGCAGGTGTTTATTTCTCCTGAGATTTCAAGTTTACATGGTTGTCATGCAACCTCAGTTCTCAGGTAAATTTTAAAAAAGTAACTAATTTGCTATTTGTCCATATATCTACTTGTGGAAAAAATGGGAGCAACACTCTATCTTTCTACATCCTTGAGATGAAATTCAAAGAGGTCTTAGTAGGGTGTCGTTATTATTTTTTAAAATTGTTCTTAAATTTGTCCCTATACCTTACACTAATCATCTTTTGATATTTCTTTAGGTTTATGCACTTTTAGAAATCTATTATCTCTTCCTACAAGTTCCTCTTGAGATAGTTAATTTACCCAGATAGATAATGAGTATGTAGTAGAAAGGAGGAAAGCCGAGGACCAATATTGTACTCACCTCCACAGATACATTTGGATGGGTTTGCAACATTAAGTGCCTATGAAAGGTGCAGGAGTTTCAGCCTAAATTCAACCACAGTTTATTCGCCACATTTTCTTTCTTACACACTTCTGTAGGTGACCGTGAGGCAAGCAGAACTTCCAGAGTTATATTTTGAGCACAACTGTTGTCAAAAGATGACTTATTTGTAATTCTGTAGCTCTTTGGCTTGAGAAGCAGAATTAACTTAGTGTCCGGCCAGTTACTTTCTCCATTTTCATTATCTGTTCTACATACCTCCTGGGTTAACATGATTGATTATCCCTGCTGACCTGGGCATTTATTTTTTTCTTACTCTACACTGATGACCAGGTTGGGAAAAGCTGGGGATGGGACAGGGCACTGTCAGAGAACTCAGTTCACAGTGGGTCTCTCACTTTCTTCCTAGGTTTCTTTACATCGATGTACTTTCCAACCACCAGCACTGCCACCACCACCCCCTTTTTCACACACACACACACACACACATACACACACACACATACAAACTCACAATAGTTTTCTAGTTCCCAAGTCAAGATTTTATTTTTATGAAAGGAAATGTCTGATTTATTAAACTTCCTTGAGGAACAACCATGCTAAGACGCCTTCCTGTCTAGAGCAAGAAATGTTATCTTTTCTTTCTAGGAGAAACCTCACATCTTTGAAATTTCTTTAATCAATTCCCATATTCCTGGGAAGACTGTCCTTTACTGTGAGTTTTAATTTTATGAAGTAAATTGGAATGCTCTTGGATCAGAATCAATGACGGCAGGGGCTGCAAGTTAACCAGGAAACAGACTTGACAGCAAATAGAAATTGTGGTAGGACATGAAGGGAGTTTAAAGGGCTGAGTGTGAGGTACATTATACCACGTTGATATTGTGGCTACTCAACGGCATTCTTCTAGATGCTGAGTTTTATCTGTTTGTTTCTTTTGGCTTTGTAACTTCCTAAAACTATGTATATTTCTTTCTGGTAAACTCATCAGTGCATTTTTCCTTCTATGAATATTATTTATCATTTTAGATGATTATTTACCATTTTAGATGATAGTATTTTGCTGCTTGTTGAAAGGGGCTATGGAATAAGAATCTAGATTTGAGTTTAAATTAAATTTTCTTATTAATTATGGTAAAAATTCCACATATGCTTCATGATTAAAATAAATTTATAAACATTTATAAATAAAATAATTTATAAATAAAGTTTTACATATTTTAGAGATTTTAGAAATAGCATATTTCTTTGGCTAATAAAATAAGCATATAGTTTTAACAGTCTTCAAACTAATTTATATGCACCATCCTTTGCCTGACATTATTACTCCTTCCTCAGTTCCTAATATATAGTATGGACTCAATAAATACTTGTTAAATAAAGAAAATGTTGATGACAATTTAAGGCTAGGATTATCTACATTCTTTATGTTCAGAGGATTTTTTTCCCATACATATCTAATTATTCCATTTAAAGTTTTGATGCATTCTTTTTTGTTGTCTAGCTTGGGCATAACTATTAGAATTTTTTTTCTTTAATTATATATTCTTTTTAGTTACTTAAACACATAATAAAAATATTAAAGAAAAACCAGGCTGTTGGAAAGTGACACTAGAGTAAACACTGTAAGATATAAGAAAATTAATTTTCTTTTAGCTTATTATTTTTCTGATACAGGAAGCTTGTGTAAACAAATATCTCTGTTTATTCTCCTATTACAATCAATCTCAATTATCAATTGGTAGTTTATAATCAACATTGCTTTGCTAATATGACTTTTGATAGAGTAAGCAGTCTAAATATTGTCTAAAGACAACCTATACAGTAAAGTCCTATTTTATGAAGATGCCTATTTGGTTTGAAGTTAGTATGTAATAATGGTTGAATACACAGTGATACATATTCTTTAAAAATGTTATGTTTTAATATACAATTAACTTCTGTTTGGCTATAGGCTATATTTTACCTATCTGCCAACATATATATATATAATTTTTTTTCCAACATATATTTTTAAAGAAGGTTTTTGTGGGGGAACTTGGGTGCTACTGGCTCCCATTAAATTTCAAAGCCCATATTTTATTCTAGTATAATAGAAGACTCTAGAAAAACTTGTTACTCATTTTAAAAGAATTTACAGCAAAAAACTCTGTTATTTACTTTAAATGAATTTACAGTATAGAAGATCACTGATTAAAAGTCAGAGAAAAATGTCAAACTATTTTAAGCAAGCTTTGTGACTTATGTAGCTTAATGAAACCTGGTTGAAGGGTTTATTTATTTTAAAGATGAAGAAATTGAGATGCATAAAGAGAAAAGCTTAGCCATATCTGACTTAGTGTCCCCCATTCTTTGTGCTTTGGTATAACTCTGGCCTGGTCTGGAACACCAATAAAGTTATCACTGATAGGCTCCATCTGAGAAGAAAAAAATATAAACTGGAAATTGTGGGAAATGGGGCATACCCTCTTCTAAACAAAGTGAAGATTCTTCCCACAATTGGTTATCCAATAACTGGTTGACAAATAAGGTGTTTTTCAAGTATTATGATTATGATTTATTTTTATATCTTAACAATCTTTGTTCTTTTTCTGGTTGCTATAAAAATATTTTATTTTTAACACTAAGTTGACATGATTTGGAGAAAAACTATATATCACAATTCAGTGGCCTCCAACACCATTTCAAAAAAGAAAAGTAATCAATTGATCAGATTTTATTTGACAAGTACATTTTTTTTCAAGGTATCACTATTCTATTTAAAGTGGAGAATAGATGAGAAGGAGTAAGATGGCCAACGAGGGGCAGCTAGAGTGTGTTTCTTCTATGGAGTGAACTAAGATAGAGCTCCCTCAGCACTGAGAGAGGAAAGGACTGGCAGCATGCCCGACAACTCGTCAAAGAAGTGGTAATAGCTACATAGTGCAAAGAAGAGAAAAATAGTCAGTATGGGTTGGACCTGGCCAGACTCTTGCCAGGATCATGGCACAAGACCATTGGCAGTCTCTGGACACAGTGGTAAGGTAAATGAGGGGAATTTAGAAGTTCTGTGCTCCTGCTGCAAGTTCTGTGCTCCTGCTGGAGGGCTCTTGAGTCTTGTAGGATTCCAGTCTTTCATGGGAAACTACCATGCACTGTTGAGGTTCATGTGAAATGGTACAAGAAAAGAAAAAAGAAGAAGAAAAGCCCTAAGCAGCTCCAACTACCATATCCCTTGTTGTTGGCTGCTTTCTAACAGGTCTGGGAGAAAATAGGTCCCAAGGGCAAACTCCATAGGTGGCAGACAGCTTCTGGCTGGGGCAGGATGCCTTCAAAACACATGAAACCCTGAAGCTGGCTGCACCTTGATTATTTGGATCACAGACTGCCTGAGGCGAAGGTAGGGGAGCTGGGTGGGACTCATTACCATAGTAAACTTTCACTCCCAAGGTGGAGCCTCCTTTTACTCCTTTGTGAAACCTTGGCAAAACACATTACCCCAGTGGCCAGGGACTCTCTCACAGTCCCTACTGGGGTAGCCAAGATAACACAGAAGGGAGTTTGAGTTTTCCCACCCCCACACCCTTTTTGAAGAGAACTAGGGTACTCCACACAGCTCCGCCCACCATCAAGGCTGGCTATGCACTTCCTTGAAGCAACACAGGCCAAATAGAAAACTCATAGCCACCATTGCAAACAGTTACTCCTGTCCAGAGGTCAACAGCATAGCCCATCACAGCTGATATAATACTTTGGTAATGTCTAATCCCAAATCCCCAGCCACCATCATTATTTAAGCCACCCTGGCAACTCAGGATGTCTTGAGCCTGTGTAAGTACCCAGCACAGGACTGCCACAGCTGGTAATTGAGACACCCATCACACCAAGGATATATATAATCAAGGAAACCTTACAGTGCCTACATTATTCTCCTGCCAACGAAATAAGAAGAAATAGTCTACCCAAATGAGAAGTCACACTAACTCTTCAGCAATGGACCCTAACCAAAATGAAATCTTTGAAATTCCAGACAATGAATTCAAAAGGTTGAGTATAAAATTACTCAATAAGATTCAGGAGAAAGTTGAAAACCAACATAAAGAAATTAAAAATTTATTCAGGACATGAATGAAAAATTACCCAAAGAAATAGATATCTTAAAAAAAATAAGATGGAGCCAGGCTCGGTGGCTCAGCCTGTAATTCCGCGCCTTTGGGAGGCTGTGGTAAGTGGATTGCCTGAGCCCACGTATTCGAGACCCGCCTGGGCAACGAGACCTCATCTCTACAATAAATAAAAAAAATCAGCCGGCATGGTAGTGCATGCCTGTAATTCCGGCTACTTGGAAGGCTGAGGCTGAAGGATCACTGGAGCCCAGCAGGTCGAGGCTGCGGTGACTGGGAGCGGCCACTGCACTCCAGTCTGGGCGACAGAGTGAGACTCCAACTCAAAAAAAAAAAAAAAAAAATTCATGAAAATGAATGATAACAATAGAATAAGTTATCAAAACTCTGGGACACATCCAAAACTGTGCTCAGAGGAAAATTTATAGTGCTTAAGACCTGTATGAAGGAACTAGAAAAGCACAAACAAACCAAACCTAAACCTAGCAGAAAAAAAATAATGATAGAGCAGAACTAAGTGATACTGAAATAAAAAAATACAAAAGATCAATGAAACAAAAAGTCGGTCATTTAAAAAGATAACATTGGTAGATCACTAGCTAGATTAAGAAACAAAGGGAAAGAGATCCAAATTAGCTTAATCAGAAATGAAAAATGGAGATATTACAACTGATATTACAGAAATACAAAAGATCATCTGAGATTATTATAAATACCTCTATGCAAACAAAATGGACAATCTAGGGAAATGGATAAATTCTTGGAAACATATAACTCCCAACATTGAATCAGAAAGAAATAAAAACCCTGAACAGACCAATAACAAGTAGCAAGATTGAGGTAGTAATTAAAAGTCTCCCAACAAAAGAAATTCCAGGACCTGGCAGACTCACAGCTGAATTCTACCAGACTTTCAAAGGACTGATACCAATTTTACTAAGCTGATTCCATAAGATTGAAAAGGAGGAAATTAAGTAGTTAGAGAACAGACTTATTCTATGAAGCCAGTATTACCTTGATACCAAAGCAAGAAAAAGACACAACAAAAAATAAAACTGTAGGCCTATTTCTCTGATGAAAATGGGCACAAAAATCCTCAAGAAAATATTAGCAAACTGAATTCAATAGCACATTAAAAAAAAAATCTACCACGATCAAGTGGGTTTTACCCTAGGGGTGCAGGAATGTTTCTACATACACAGTAAACATAATCCACAGTTAACAGAATTAAAAACAAAAATCATATGATAATTTTTAATAGATGCAGAAAAAGGCATTGGATAAAATCTAGCATCCCTTTATGATAAAAACTCTCAGCAAAATACACATAGAGGGTTTCCTCAAAATAATTAAAGCCATATATGACAAACTGAAAGCCAATGTCATCCTCAGAGCTGGAATAAGGAAAGGCACCCACTTTCACTATTCCTAATCAACATAATGCTGGAAGTCCTAGCTGAAACAGCCAGAGCAGAGGAAAAAAAGAAAAATCCAAGTTGGAAAACAAGAAATCAAACTATCTTTGTTTGCCAAAAATATGATCTTATATCTAGTGACTACCACAGATTCCTTCAAAGACTCCTGGACTTGATAAATGAATTCAGTAAGGTTTCAGGATACAAAATCAGCTCATACAAATCAGTAGCACAGATACACTAATAGCAACCAAACTGAGAACCAAATAAAGAGCTCAATTCCATTTACAACAGCAAGCAAAAAGCTAAAATACTTTGGAATATATTTAACCAAGGAGAAGAAAGATTTCTACAAGGAGAGCTACAAAAAAACTGATTAAGGACATTGTAGAGGGTACAAACAAGTGGAGAAACATCTCATGCTTATGGATTGGAAGAATCAACATTGTTAAAATGATCATATTAGCCAAATTAATATAGAGATTCAATGCAATCTCTATCAAACTACCAACATCAATGTTCACAGAATTAGAAAAAATCCAAAAATTCATATATGGAACCAAAAAAGAGACAGGATATTAAAAAAAAATTGGAAGCAGAAAGAACAAAAGGGAAGATATCACATTACCTGACTTCAAATTATATTACAAGGTTATAGTAACCAAAACAGCATGGCACTAGTACAAGAGCAGACACATGGACCAATGGAAGAGAATGGAGAATCTAGAAATAAATACAAATAATTACAATTAGCTGATCTTTGCCAAAGCAGACAAAAACATACACTGGGGAAAGAACATACTGTTCAACAAATGATAATGGTAAAATTGGATAGTTAAATGTAGAAAAATGAAACTTGATACCTATCTCTCAACATACCCCCAAATTAATTCAAGATGGATTAAAGACTTAAATATCAGAAATGAAATCATATAAATCCTAAAAGAAAACCTAGGAAAAAATCTTATGGACACAGGTCTAGGTAAATAATTTATTACTAACCCTCCAAAATAAATACAACAAAAGCAAAAATAAATAAATTGTACTTAATTAATCTAAAAAAGTTTCTGTAGAGCAAAAGAAATAATCAATAGAGTAAATAGGCAGTCTAAAGAATGGAAGAAGATATTCACAGACAATGCATCTTACAAATGCCTAATATCCAGAATCTACAAAGAGCTCAAACAATTCAGCAAGAAAAAAGCAAATGGCCCATTAAAAGGTGGGTAAATGGCATGAACAGACATCTCCCAAAAGAAGATATACAAATGGCCAACAAACATGTGAAAACATGTTCAACATAATCAACATCAGTAAAATGCAAATTAAAACCACAATGAGATGACACATGACACCAGTCAGAATGACCATTATTAAAAAATAAAAGACAAGAGATGCTGGCACAGATGAGGAGAATAGGGAATGCTTATACACTTTTAGTGGGCATATAGGTTAGTACAACCTCTATGAAGATTAGTATTTAGATTTCCTAAGGAACTAAAGATATATCTATCATTTGATCCAGCAATTCCACTACTTAGTATCTACCCAAAGGAGCAGAGTCCGTTGTATAAGAGTCACCTGCATTCCCAAATGTGGCACAATTCTCAATTGCAAAGATATGGAATCAACCTAAATTCCCATCAACTGATCAGAGGATAATGAAACTGAATGTATATGCATATATTCATACATATATTCCCATATATGAATATTTTTTAATTATCAAGAAGAATGAGATAATGTCTTTTGTAGCAACTTGGAAGAAATTGGAGAACATCATTCTAAGTAAAGTAACACAGGAACAGAAAGCCAAACACCACATGTTCTCACTTATAAGTAGGAGGTAAACTAAGGATTTAGAAAGGCATAGAGAATGATATAATGGACACTGGAAACTCAGAAGGGTGATGAGGGATGAGGGATGAAAAATCACCTCCTGGATACAATGTGCACAGGTGGGAGTGGGGGGTAAACTTAAAGCCCCCTACACATTGCAACCAAAAACTATTTGTACACCCTAAAGCTATTGAGATAAAATAATAATGATAATGATAATAATAATAATAATAATGTGGAGAACACTTTACTGCTGTGCTTTCTGGAGTTGTAGTTCCAAAGAAAATCTTTGTTTGCTAGAAAAATAATAAAATAATACTTTAAAGTACAATTGTTCACATATTTACATTTTACACTTGAAAAGTTATACTTTTTGAAAACAGAAAACAATATGCGTTAAACATATTCTAGCCTTTCTTTAATTTTCCCTCTTTCAAGAGATAATATAAACTAACTGCTTAAGAAAAAGGTAGGTCTCAGGATACATAATGGAGCTTTTTAACAAGGAAAGATACGTGGCACCTAAACCCATGGGTATTGATTTTTTACTTATTGGGTGGACTCAGAGAAGGTATGTTTTAAAACTTTCACAGGTGATTCCATGTGCAGCCAGTACTGAAAATTGCAGCTATAAACAACCTCTGAAGAGCTGTCTTGATCAGTCTGAAGTAAATAGATATGCCCTCAAAGAAGAAAATCTCTCTTTACTTCTTTTTTTTGGTTTCTATCACCCCATTTATCCATCTATAGTTCTTTCTTCTTTACATTCCTTAGAATGTAGAAGTGCCCAGGATGATCTCACAATAATCAGAAAAGTATAATGTGTAATTTTTGTTAAAGCAGGAGATTTTCAGAGAGACACAAGAGCATCTTTGAGTCTTGCCTCCCCTCCCCCACATTTACAGGTGAATGAAGTTGCTACTAAAATATTCATGGAGTACCACAATTCTGGGTTATTGCAGAAAATTAGTTGTCTAAATCACCTAATTATAATTTGTCATTTAAAATTTTTCTGTGGCTCCTCAATATTATTTCATCCTATGTTCTAAGAACAGTTGTGGAACAATCTTAGGCTGAGACAATCTGTCCCTTTCTATGATATAGATCAACATCAAAGAAGAATTATACAAGGAAGTACATTAACATTTTCAGAAGCTTGAGACATCCTACTTTAATAGTGTTATGAGAATAGTAGTACTTTATAACTTCTTGTTCATTCGTCATTTCTGCTTGAATCTCACAGCCATATCAACATATATAGTCAAAGCTGAACACATTATATTCATTCTAAACTGATTCTCCTCTCAAAATAAATAACTGCATTCCTAAAACTATTTTAAAAGTGAATAACCTGAAAATCATTAATGATTTGTCTTTTGCTCTGACTGACACTGTTAAAACACCAAATACTAACAACTTTATGTCCTTAGCATCTTGCAAATTCACCTGTAGTCATCTTTCCAGTAAAGACAATGGTCAGGTAATTTCTTGTCTGAACTAGTACGACAATTAAATTGTTTACTTACTCCGCACATTATAGCAGAATTGTCCTTTTTTTTTTTTTTTTTTGGAATCAGATTCTCACTCTGCTTCCCAGGCTTGAGTGCAATGGCTTGCTCATGACCACTGCAGTCTCAAACTGCTGGGCTCAGACGGCCCTTCCACCTCAGTCTTCCAAGTAGCTGGAACCACAGGCACACACCATCACACCTGGCTAATTGTTCGATTTATCGTAGAGATGAGGTCTCACCAAATTGCCCAGGCTTGTCTCGAACCAGTGGGCTCAGGAAATTCTCTGACCTTGGCCTCCCAAAATGCAGAATTCTTTCTTAAATCATGTCTTCTCTGCTTTAATTCATCCACTGGCTTTCCATTGCCATAGTAATAAAGCTACCTCTCCTATGAGGCTCTAAATCATGAAGACTTGGTCTTCTCTCCAGGCTCATCCCTTGCTTTCTTTCAGAACTCAAGCCTTAGATGTACTGAACTATGTTTGTCCATTAAAGTAGCCTGCTGTCTCTTTTTTATAGGCATTTGCACATGCTGCAGTCTGTTCCAAAACCATTCTCTCCCCACTCATCCCCTTGTACGTCATTCTTCACACTCCTCACTTTCTTTGAGCAATCCTCAGATACCTTCCAAATCTCTGCTTTAAATAGTGCTTCTCCTGAAACACCCTTATGGCCCTGGGACTAAGTTAGTTTCTATTTATTTATTTTTTTGCTTCTGACTGTACTTCTAGGATTTCCCCTATGGTAATACTTTTAACACCTTAGTACACCCATTATTATTATTATTATTATTATCATCATCATCATCCTTATTAATTTGAGTTGATGTCTTGCTATGTCGCCCAGGCTGGAAGGCTGTGGTATGGTCTCTGCTCACTGCAGCCTAGGCCTTCTTGGCTCAGGTGATCCTTGTGGCTCAGCCTCCCAAGTAGCTGGGACTATAGGCACATGCCACCATGCCTGGCTAATTCTTTGATTTTTTTTTTTTTTTTTTTTTTGGAGATGAGTTCTCACTATGTTGCCTAGGCTGGTCTCAAATACCCGGGCTCAAGCAATCCTCCAGCCTTGGCCTCCCAGATTGCTGCGATTACAGGCATGAGCCACCACACCTGGTCCAATGACCTATTTTAATTGTCTTTCTGTCCTCCAAATTTCTATGAGAACAGGGTTATATCTATCTTTTGTTATAGCTCAATTCTAAATATTTTACAAAGAAAACGGGTACCCAATGAATATGTGCTTTAAAAAATGAAATGAAATCCATTAGTCACCAAACTGCATGAACAGATGTGCCATTTAAAAGATTCAAGTAAAGATTTTTAAAAACTTGTAAAATGCAAATACAATATGATATTGAAACTGGAAGGCTACTTGGAAGCATATCAGTGTTTTAATGTGTTTGCAGTGACAGATCATGCTAAAATTAGAGAGATGTCCTTTGTTGTTAAACAAGAGTTATGGAAGCCTTAGGTGGCACTTTTTATGTGATTCCTATGACTAGAAGCTTTTTTGTTAACATAATCACATTGCTTTGAGATAAATAATTGTGGAACCCTGTGAATCATGATGGTCAAGGGCTAGTCATACGACATGTATATCAACAGCACCTTAGAAAAGTGTAAGGGATGTACTTTCATAATTAACGAAGAAATGAAATAGTAATGCCATGTATCACTTTTATTAGGCTTAGGTTCCAAGATCAAGAGCATAAAGTGATACTAGGACAAGGAGTCCTCGTCTCTTCTCAGTTTTATGAGTTAACTTTCAAATAATCTTGAAAGTCATTTTTTTAAAATACAGTTTTATCAGCCCTATAATAGCTGGTAGTTATTGATCCAAGATTCTAGCAGCATTGTGGCTTCCTTCCTACAATTTGGAGCCTGTACTATTTTTGCATTTGCTGCTTGGAACACTACTCTGGTTTCCTTTTGGTATCACTTATTCACCATTCAAGAATCAGTTTAAAAAGTTGCTTCCTCTGTAAGGTCTTTCTTGACAGACTCCTCTCTAAAATAAAATGGTCTCTCTACCTCATACAACCCTGCTTTATGTATTTAAGATACTTATTGCAATATGCAACTACATATTTATTGGTTTAATTTCTATCTTCCCAACTATTCTAGATGATTTCATTAGCATAGGAATCATGTCTGTGTTCTTTTATGCTTTTCAATAGTATGTCCTTAGTGTTTAATTCTTATGCTTGAAACATAGTACGTATTTAATACATATTTGTTTAATGAGTTCAAAAATAAATACTATGCCCAAAACATACTGGGAAGGAATGACATTATTGTTATATTACTGAATTATGCTTTTTTCTTTTTCTTTTTTTTTACTTGTACAAACATGAGAAATTCTGTTACATGTGTATAACGCATACTGATCAAGTCATGGTATTTAGTGTGTCCATCACTGGAGTGCAATGCATTTCTGTTAAGTACAGTTACCCTACTCAGCTATGAAACATCGAATTTTCTTTTGTTCATATTTTTGATCATTGCTGTTTCTAAAATTATTATAGATTGCTATTGAGATGGAGAAATTTTAATATTTTTATACAGTTTACCATTTTGTTATGACAATAAATATAAATTGAGCCTTGCTAGGCACCATTAAAAGAATTCAAGAATTCAGAGAATTATGTTTAAATGGTCACTGTATTAAATTCTGTATTATATCTTTAAACTATATTAAAAGAATTTGCCTTCATAGTTTTATTTCTATAAAGTATTGATATAACAGAAACCTAAAGTTTCACATAATTACCAAAGTAAATCAAGCTGGTAGAGTATGTATTTTTGCCATGTTGACCACAGTATTCAGCTATAAGAGGTGTAATTTTACAAAAACTGTGGTTAAGTTACTCATCATCCTCTCTCAATTTTGTTAATTAAGAGTGTTCTTTAGGCTTTAAAACAAGGTCACACATTACTGACATTGAATCAATTATAGTTTCTACCAGACATTATTTAAATTATATCAACATAGTGACAGTAACAAAATACCAATAAAACTTTTCTTTGTCCTACAATCAATCATTATGATTGACCTATTACATTTAAACAATGACTTTATAAGTATTAATGTTGTAGTAGCCGTGACATTAACATTGCCAATAATAAAAGATTAAAGCCCCCATTAAATTATTTACACCAATCGTATTGTTGGAAGCAATTAAAAATTCTGTATAGATGAAGATCATAGTGATGAAACGTGATGATTTTCTTTCTCAAAGAAAATATAAAAGTCTTGTGAATATTTTTCAAAGTCATTCGAAATGAACTCCACACAGTTTATCTGTTTTAGTTACCTAATGCTGCATTACAAATTACCCCAAAATGTAGTTGTTTGAAACAATACCATTTGTTATCTCACAGTTTCTGTGGGCCAGTTATCAGAACATCAACCTGGGTACTCCCATGTTGGATCTTTTATAAGATACAATCAAGGTACCAGCCTAGGTTGCACTTTCCTCACTGAGAAAGGAACAGTTTCCAAGCTCACTCATGTGGCTGGTGGATGGATTCACTTGCTCCAGGGTTGCTGGACAAAGATCCTTGCCGCCTGGGCCATTGTGGTAAGAATCTTACTACTTGAGTCATTCTGTAGGGCAGCTCACAATGTGGCAACTTGCTTCATCAAAAACAGCTAGTAAGAAAAGCCAAAGGAAGTATGTACCAGCCAAAGGCATGCCACAGTCTTTTATACTCTAATACTGGAAATGATATCCCAACATTGCTGCTGCAATTCATTCTTACGCAGCAAGTCACTAGGCAAATATATACACAGATGGAGAGTAATACACAGGAGCATAGGTGAGACTCTTTGGGCACCACTTCAGAAATTATTATAACATTGGTGGAAGCGCATAGTAGCTGCTATGATTGAGTGCTCTATGGCAAACGATTTGAGTTTGCCTAGGCTCAAGTTCCAGCTCAAATATTGTTTTCTGTGTAACTTTGGCAAGTTCTTAACACTGTGATCGCCAAATTTTTAGAAATCACTAAACTAGAAAAGATGGCTACTTGTCTCTAAAAAGAATGCTTCCTGGTTTCTCAATTTTGTCACTATTGACATTTCGGATCAGACCATTTTTTAAAAATTTATTTATTTATTATAAAGATGTGGGGTACAATTCAGGGTTAGGTATACAAACTTTGATTATGCCGGTACCCTTGTTGATGAGGTGTGCCCCTCCCTCCCCTAGCAGTTTCCTTCAACTACCAATCCCACCCCCACTTCCCTTGATAGTTTTCCACTACTGCCAATCTCTCTTATAGCATTATAATTGTTCAAAGTCACCTTATGAGTGAGAACATATGGAACTCAGTTCTTTGTTTCTGTGATGAATCAGACCATTTTGGGGGGCAAGGGTTGGTCTGTCTTGTGCATTTAGAATGCTTAGTAGCATCTCTGGCCTCCACCCATTAGATGTGAATAGCAGAACTCCAGGAATGATGAATAAAAATGTTTTCATTTCAAAATTTCCCTTGGGAGACAAAGTGACCTGGAGTTGAGAGCAATTGGATTAAATGATGAATTACATATGAAACTACTCAAATGGTTTGCGTAAAAGCTATAATATTAGCTACCTATATAATATTTTATATGATTTTAAACTATCCTTAACTCACTTAAGCACCAAAAAAAGAGTTATGGGGATATCTGAGATAGAGGTCAGATCAGATAGTTAAGTAGAATGTGACATGCCCCAGGTAGCATAAGGTATTATGAAGCTTTCATGGGTCTGTCTACTCTCTGGGTTTCCTAGTTTTCATTGCTTGAAAATTCAATTATTGACTTCACTTTTGTTTACAATTTTGGTTCATAGACCCAGGGAATATTTACCAAAATACAAATAACTTCGGGAATAGGAAGTCTCGAATGACTTTTAAATATTATTTTAAAGCAATCTAAGTTTGATTAGTTCATCAGTTTATAGGATTTGAATAGTACATTGAAGAACCTTGAGAATCAGGTAAATAAGATTTAATTTCAAGTTTTAAGTCATTAATAGGGTAGGACAGAGAGATAGAAAGAGAGGGGCAATAAAACGTTCTGGGACATGAGTATAAAAAATAGTTTATTAGCCATCTTGAGGGAAAAGTACAAGTTATAATTATAGACTTACTTAATATTGCTCTTGAAGAGAAATGTGGCTTTATAAGACATTTTAATAAGGCATGATTTTTAAGTTACTCAATTCAATCAAATGTCATAATGTTTGTGAAAACTTTTCTTCTCAAAATTGGAATATACGCTTATGTAAGAGTTCATGTTAATGCAAATAGTGAAAATGTCACAGCTAAAGCAGTTTTTACTAGTAATTTATTGTGTAGGTGTAAAAAAATATTATTGAGATTTACCAAATTTGTGTTGTAGCTGATGTGTAATAAAATTGCCTTACTTATTGAAATAGCCCAATTCTGAAGCAGTGATGCTCCTCTTCATAACTAAGTGGATAAAAGAAGAAGAAAGATAAACAAATGCCTTTTCTGTTTGCAGATAATATAAGTGGCTAAAAAGTAAGCTTCCCAGATCCATCATCATGAGGCTCACTACAAGGCCTTTGCTGTTACTACACAGACATGAGAGGCCCTAATAGGAAGTGTCCGTTTTACTTCCTCCCTTGTCTACCTCAGACAACACATGCGTTTGGTCTAGTCACATGGCTTTTGTTGTTTTCTCCGATTTTTAAACAAACTCTTAGTCTTGTTTGTTAATTATCATTCTCAGCATTTACAAAAAACTTAAAATCTTGAATATATTTCCTGGAGCTTGAGGAAAAAAGGGAAGAGAACAAAATACTGTTTTTCTCACCACAAAATGTTTGTTTGATTATTTAATTAATTTGAGATGAGAATACAAAAATCAGTCATGCCAGTTACAATTTTTAATAAATTATGGAAGAAAATATTTGTATGCTGTTAACCATATTATAAGGTAGGATATGCTTGTTATTTAAAAGTAAAAATGAGGTCACATTAACGACACCACCGGTAGTGGGATACAGGAGGGAGGATTTTGCATTTGTGATGAGATGTGCATAACAGTTATTATTTAGTGAGATGGAGTTAAGATAATTGTCATTTCCACCAGGATTATATGCACAAAAAAAGGTGTTATAGGTGTTCAGATAATGCTAAGTTGAAGGAAGTGTAGCTGTAAAGGGATAGATTTGAAAAGGCAGATTATAAGAATATCCCAAATGGCCATGAAAGTCAATACGGAGCAGGTTGTAAAAAAAATCTGTCAATATTTCAGTGGTTTTAATTTCTGTGAACTCAAGACTCTCTCTCTTTTAGAATGTATTTTTCAATATGCTTAAGCACTGTTTGCAGTATGCAGCCCCCTTACTTTTTGTTTTAGTTTCCTAGAATTGCCATAAAAAGTACTACAATATACGTGGCTTAAACAGTATAAGTTTATTTTCTTCCAGTTCTTTTTTTGTTTGTTTGTTTGTTTGTTTGTTTGTTTTGAGTCGGAGTCTCACTCTGTCGCACAGACTGGAGTGCAGTGGCCGCTCCCGGCCACCGCAGCCTCGACCTGCTGGGCTCCGGCGATCCTTCGGCCTCAGCCTTCTGAGTAGCCAGAATTACAGACATGCGCGACCACGCCCGGCTGATTTTTTGATTTGTTGTGGAGATGAGGTCTCGCTGCCCAGGCGGGTCTCGAACCTGTGGGCTCAGGCAATCCACTCACCTCAGCCTCCCAAAGGCGCGGGATTACAGGCTGAGCCACCGAGCCCGGCTATTTTCTTCCAGTTCTTAAATTCAGATGTCTAAAGCTAGACATGCTTTCTCTGAACGTTTTGAAAAAGTAAATTTTTTCTTGCTTGTTTCTATCTTCTGGGGGTTGTTAGTAACCCTTGGGGTTTCTTGGTTTGTGGCAGCATTCTTCCGGTTTCTAACTATGAGTTCAAATCTATGGCCTTCTTTCCTGGTTATCTGTGCAGCCTTTTGTTTGTGTACTGAATTTCTCTTTCCTTTCTATTATGACATAAGTCATCAAATTTAGGATGCACTCTAATTTAGTATAACCTATTTATAATTTGGTACATCTATAATAAACCTATTTTCCCATAAGTACCTAGGATTAAAACTCCAACATATCTCTTTGGGAAACACAATTCAACCTATAGCACTCTCCTGAACCTATCTACATACATAATTTTCAAAATAAATACAACTCCATAACAATAAAAAGACTAAATAAAAATATTCCTAATAAGTCAACCTGTAACACTCTCCTGAACCTATCTACATACATAATGTTCAAAATAAACACAATTCCATAACAATAAAAAGACTAAATAAAAATACTTCTTAATAAGTCAGTCTATAACACTCTCCTGAACCTATCTACATACATAATTTTCAAAATAAATACAATTCCGTAGCAATAAAAAGACTGAATAAAAGTACTTCCTAATAAAATAAATATGTATTTTACAATGCTCAGGTACTACTATACTAAATGATATAATCAGCACTTGCACTCCTGGATGGAATCACATGTGGGAACAATGTTTTAATTTTGGTGAACCAGTACTATAAAACACTTTGTCATCAGAGGCTAAATTTTCATAGTGAATCACTTTTGATAGACTTCTGAATAAAATTAAATATTATACACAGTATCACCCCTAACTCACAAAACACTTGGAGTGGGGAATTAAGCTTATAAGAATATATGCAAAGCTCTTGAGTTTATATGTTTCAAAAAGTTTATTTTTATGATCAGATAATTACTAACAAGTTTTTTTGTTGTATGAATAGAAGTGGGACAGATGAAAGTTATAGAAAATTCAGAATAATTATTTAATATCTGTTGTTCCATGCCTAACAGGACATCAAGCACTCTGTCCTTATTCACAAAAAGCCTAGAATGTTCCACGTATGCATTTAGTATAAACAGAAATACTCTCCCTCTGCCAGTTTATGAAAACATAGTATATTTCCTGTGGAGACCCATAGTCGTAATTTTAAAGTTATCACTTACCAGTGGAAAAGACCAGAGAATTTAACCCCTCTAGTATGGAAAAGGTAAAGACAAAAGTATACAAATAATTCAACCAATATGTGCTACATATGCCAATATGATTTATAATTTATTCAATGAATATTTACTGCATTGTGTGGTAGGCACTTAGTTATGCCCTTGGAATAAAATAATAAGAAAGGTAAAAACTATTTACTTATGCTCACCATAAATCTATCATTAAACATATGAGTTGAAACTAGAAGCAAGAATATGAAAAGCTTACCTATAGTTATATGTCAGTTTTGCTAGTATGAATGTTATTGTTTCTTAATGTTATATATCATTTTATGGATTTTTAAATGTAATTATAATCAAAATCTCAATAACTCCATTTATTTTACACCCACTCTGATAGTTGAAATTTACTCTTTCTACATCTGAATTAGATTTTGGGGGGGAACTGAGGTATATCGAAATAAGAAGTGGATGTCTGCTGCACTGGCAGACGATTCAGGCACCATTTTGAATTGATGGGAGCATATTTCAGGATATACTAGTCCGCAGACACATTTCACATCACACCATGTAGGAAGACACCTAGGCAGGATATGTATAAAGCCAACTGATACCTCTGATTCTATTCTCAATCCTCGATTTATCCTAGCTTCACAAAGAATTCAGATTCACATGAGTGTGTTACAAGCTGCAAACATGAAACCTATGCACGTGCTTGATGAATAATACAAAAAAGAGAAAGGTCAGGAACTGGAGATGTTATAGGACAGGTGGTATGGCACTATGCACATGGCAAACGCATGAGAACAGAATCATAATGTTTTTACAGGAGGTATACCTCTCTATGGTGATTACGAAGTACAATGCATGAATATTACTGAAAGAAATACCTGTGGAGTAAAATGACAAGACCAGCCTTCAAGCATTCCGTCTGCTTTCTCATTTCTTCACATTATAAAGTTTTTTTCAAATTTTTTATGCCAATATGGAGAGTAAAGAGATTTGTGACTTAGGATTCACTGAAGATGGTTCTTTTAATGCCTCAGAAACCTATTAGTTTATGGCCTGAAAATACAGTAGCAGAAATTTTTTTGATACATATATTTTGAATTTATTAGTTGTTTATTAATTTTTTACATAGGTAAGTATGACTGCTCAAAGATTTACAAATCTAAAGACAACAAAATAAAACATATAGATACAAATAAATTTATATTACTTTTGCATTTTTAATTCAAGAGAATTTTTTTGTTTGGTTTACTTTTTCTGGTTACCGTGAGGTAGATTTTTCCCCTTGGGACAAAATAGAAGTGAGGAAAAAAAATCCAGACATACACTCTGTTTTATGCTCAGAATTTTTTGGTGACATATAAGGAATTTTTTTTCTAGACTTTTGACTCTGCTGTAAGCAACACTTCCTATAGTACCAATTTGCATAGACTTTCTTCTTTAAGGAAAGCCATCATTCACTAAGAAACTGTTTCTAAATTTATTGTCTAAAGTAACGTGTTTTTACAAAGTAAATGAGATTAAATTCATTACACATAAAGCTATTAATATTTTTAAATAAAAAAAATTAGCATATTTTCAACTAATTCCATACAGCCATGAAATAGTTAAAAGACCTTTTAAACATATTGGTTATTTTCTCAGGGACCTGGTTAAACATGATCTTTTTAAATTGGACCTAGGAATGTTTTATCAGATTAAAAAAGAATCTGTAAAGCAAACCATTCACACTAACAATGAGGTAACGAGCAACTGTACTAGTGTTAATGGAGTTTTCTGAGTGACACAGTAAAATAGGAAGAGATAAGATACCATAAACCAATGCGTGTGAGAGAGGACCACAGAATCCAAGCAGGTTGCATAGAACTTGGAAAGGGCACCATACATCAGAAGTCCTATACCTGCTATCTCCACTTAATAAATTTGTGTCCTTTGATTGGTTGAAAATTAAAGAGCCTTTTTCCTGGAAAAGAAAAAACAAAAAGGCACAAGGCATAAGGTCATACTGTTGAAATTATTTAAGAGCTATAAAGAAAAAAATGCAAGGAGATATTTTAAAACATTAATATATCAATATTTTATGTTGAACAGGCCAGAAACACAGAGGTAAAATTATTGATAGCATGACATTCTTACATGTTTTATAGAAAGCATAACTTCCCCCCCCTTCCAGGTAGATATTTTACAAAGAATGTTTGAGAATGTATGTGAATGATGCCTTTCTTAATGCCCTGTCAAATAGGAAAATATGTCTTTAAAAAATATTTATTTAATTTTGGAGTTATTTTATGTGTGTTGTTTTCCAGTCAGACAAAGAAAGTTTTTGATCTAATGCAGTTTAAGACACATTTAGGTGCTCTAATTTCTGGATGCATGTAATCTAAAAGTTAAATATAAAATGATATTTATTCATAGACTGAATACATGTTAGAATATGTGAATTTAATTACTCTAAAATCTGGAACAAGACTTATCTTCCTAGATCAAACTTCAATTCTTTCATAAAACAAGCTCACAAGGAACAAGAAAAATGGGGAATGTAATCATGGACAGTAATGTATTCAAGGAATCTGACTTCAAAATTGGGAACATCATAATATAGCCAAGGAGTCCTAGAATACTCTTCTCTGTACAGGAGATGCCAGAACTCTAATTCTAGAGTGATCCTTTGGATAGGTAACATGACCAGCACCAGCTGGGTGTAATACAAATAGTGATAAACTTCAAGAATCGACATCTACGTTAGGGACACAATCTTGAGGTAGAGAGTTGATGACTAGTTTTATGTGGGAAATGAACAGGATAAGCAAGACTCAAACTGAAGTCCAAGAAAAAAGATGGACTATATTCTGTGTGAATTAGTGGCTGTACCTGTATTTGTAGTTACATATGCCTGGTGACATTCGGGGGCTCATTTCATTCCCAAGAACCATTTCAGCAGAGTTGAAACCATAGACTAGCTCCCACTCACAATTGAAACCTGGACATCAGGGATCAAGAGCCCATGTTCCTTCTTTGACACTATCTTTGTAAATATATGTTTTGCTACTACCTACGAAGTTCATCAATCACATGGATATTTCAAGGAGGATGTATATGCTCTGGAAAAAATGACAGACGGAACGCAAAAACTAATATAATTTATGTTGTTATGGATTTTGCTATAAGTACCTTTGTACAAATGGAAAATAATAAATAGCAAAGATGGAGTTTTACATAGTTTTGTTCTTAAAGAAGAAAAATTAAGAACTTCTTATCTGTAATTATTATTCCATAAATCCTACAAATTTCTGTTTTGGGTTATGCAGAAAGAAAATATAATAAATTGAATAGCTAGGGTTTTCAACGAAATCTCCTATATTATATAATATTTCATGCTTTTTCTAAAAGTAGACACTCAAAAATAATTACAGTTTCAGAATCTGTAGGTATACACTTGTCATTTTGTTATAAACACATTTATATATTAAATAAAAACATAAGTGAGATATTGATTTAGTTTAATTTAACCTTACTTCTACTGAATTAATTAATAATTCATGTCGATGTTACCTGCTAAATTTCCTTTGAATCTTTATTTTTTTTCAATTTTTATACAACTATCATTGAATACCTAGGAAATTACAGCCTTTGAAACTGTTTTCTGTATAATGAGGGTTTTTCTGTTGTAATATTTTTTTCTTTTCAAAGTAGGCTGCAGATGTAGTCAGAATTCTTACGTAAAACAAATAGTATTTATGTAAAAATATCAATCAATTCACATCAATCTCCTGCTGAAGTACTTCAGACTTAAGTTCTGAACTTGTCTGAAAAGACTCCTGAGGTGATAAACTGTTATTTATTTCTTTGACCTCATCACACATACTACTTGCACCTCTCTCCATTTCTACTAATTCAATCTGTAATTTGTTTGAGTATGTCATTTCTTCTGAAGATTCTTCCATGTTGCAACCTAAAGATTAGATTGACTTAGCACCTGTACTTCTCTGTAATGTTTGCTTTTGAATCTCCAGGCCAAGTGTGAAGTTTTTTGAATAATACGATGAAATGATTCTAGGAAGAATTGGAATTTTTTAAATAGTAAACTTTTAATTACATGTATCCTTTCCCTGTGCACATTTTTCTTCTCCCTGAAATATTAAGTTTTGTCTAATATACCTGACTTTTTCTTTTTTTTAATCCTCACAGCTTCAACGTATATGTAACTTCAGAGATCTTTCCTGGATCCCAAATCTAAAATATATTCACCTGTGATATTCTCTCAAGGTACTGTGTAATTTTCTTTCATAATGCATACCATGATTTGTACTACATGTGTATTTCCATGAATATTTCTTGTGTCTGTTTCTCCCACTATAAAGTTCATAGGGCATCATGATGATGATTCAGTCTATTTTTCTCTTGTCTCCAGAAAGTGCTACATCATAAGATCCGTGCAGCTCTCAAGTGAACGGTAGATAGTAAGATTTTGTTTTTGTTCTGCTTTATTTGAAACTTGTTGTGATTTTGTGTCCTGTTTTAGCAATAATAATTTTTCTAGCCCACAAATTTTTCTATTGTTTCTAATTCATAAAAACAATAACTTGGAAAACACTACTGGAGAAAATATATTTTAATAGCAACAAAATAAATACAAAAATATGGGGTCTATTTAACTGGACATTAAGATCAAATAGGTAACATTTACTTTGAAAATTACTTCAAGCTGGGCTCCCTGGCTCAGCCTGTAATCCCGGGCTTTGGGAGGCTGAGGTGAGTGGATTGCCTGAGCCCGCGGGTTCGAGACCCAGCTGGGCAACTTGGCGAGACCTCATCTCTACAATAAATCAAAAAATTAGCCGGGCATGGTAGTGCGCACCTGTAGTTCCAGCTACTCGGAAGGCTGAGGCGGAAGGACTGCCGGAGCCAGCAGGTCGAGGCTGCGGTGATCGGGAGCGGCCACTGCACTCCAGTCTGGGTGACAGAGTGAGACTCCAACTCAAAAAAAAAAAAAAAAAAAAAATTAGTTCAGCAGCAGAATACTGTTTGAGAAGGAAATGTAATTCTTATTTTCACAATTGGGATCTCTGACAGAACTCATATATCACTCAATATGTTAGGCTAGTTTTATCCCAACATCATGGACACTGATTCTTGGTTATTCCTTTGCTGTTGCTGTGGTTATGAATTAAAAAAACACAAGTGGACATTGAAGATTTAAATTGCTTGAACACTATTGGAAAACTGTAAATTTTCTTGATTATTTTTACAAAATAAAGATTGCTTCAGACCCATAAGTTGAATTTATTAGCATTTCACTAATAATCAGCATACAAAGTGAGTAACAGCTCTTTCTAACATATTAATAAAAAATATGCATTCCTTGGACAATAATAAGTATATAATTTCTAAGGCCATCTTTAAGGAGAACACTGCAAGAGAAACAATCTGACAGCTAACGAATGAATAATTTATTTATAATGATTTAGAAATTTTAGTCACAGATTTTTTTTTTTAAAAGAGCAGTAACTCTTATACATATGTCTTGAGAAATAAGTCCTATAAAAACAGTTTTAATAATGTTCCTGCAGAAGTACAAATAGGATTTAGCAATAGAAATGAATTAAAAATGTTCATCTATTATTAATACTGAATATATAAACCCTATTAAGAAAAAGAGTAAAAATTGTTTAATAAGACACTATCATATAGATATAGATGTGTCAATAACTCTCAAGTGATTGGTACATTCATCCATGTTTCATTAAATATGCATGGCAATCTAATTCCTTACAACTCAAATATAAGCACTAGGCTCTAGAAAAAGAGGTAAGCCATTTAATAATAAGTTTTAGTTTATTTGTTTTTATATAATTTATCAGTGATACTTTCATAGCAAAATATTTGTCACTGAAACGAGAAATTTGGCTAGGAATTTATGAAAGATTTATTGCTATTTCCCCTTAGAGGAATGTTTACATGAGATGCATTTTAAAATATTAAAGAGTAATAGAAAGCTAAAGCAGAGATACGGCCCTTGAAGTGTTATTGTGTACATAGACCCAGACTTTGCTTTTGCGCCATATCAGCTTTTATTTGGAAAGAATCCGTTTCATATTGCTCAATTATAAGGGATTTTAACCCTTAAAAACTGTTTTCATGTTTACTGAAACTTGGTGAACTGTAAATAACCTACTTTTGACTATTTAGTCTGTCTACAGAGGAAGGAAATTAATGAGTGTATTTCTAGTGATCTAAAGCAACATAACACAGAATTTGACAATAGGAACAGCAATAATAAAATAGAGACACCATTAAGTAAAATAAACTCTGGGAAAGAGGTGAGGCAATAGGAAAAATGTCGAAGCCCCTTAAATAATTATTTTTTCAAAACTTTTTTATTTTAAAGATATGGGGTAAAATTCTGAATTGTGTATACAAGCAATCATCATACAGGTAAAGTTTGGATCTCCCTTTGGTCCCCTTGTCACCTGGTTTGAGATCAAGTACACTTATTGAGATTATGTACCCCACCCTCCCTCCCCCGGCAGTTTCTTGCTACTGCCAATCCTTTTCTTATAGCATTTTGGTGAATGTTCAGGGTCCACTTATGAATGTGGTACTCAGTTCTTTGTTCCTGTGGTAGATCACTGAGTAAACAGACCCGAAATCCATCCAAATTGCTACAAAGTCCATAATTTTGTTCTTCTTTATGAGTGTATAATATTCCATCATGTATATGTACGAAATTTTTTTATACAGTACAGTTTTGATGGACAGCATAGTTGGTTCCATGTTCTTCTATTGTAAATAGTGCTGCAGTAAACATGTGTGTGCAGGTATCATTTTTGTAGAGTGATTAAGTTCCTCCTGATATTTCCCCAGAAGGGGGATTGCTGGGTTATATAGAAGGCAAATTTCTAATTCTTTTAGGTATTGCCACTCTGTTTTCCATAGAGGTTGAACTAGTTTGCATTCCCACCAATAGTGTAGAAGTGTCCCCTTTTCTCCACATCCTCGCCAACATCTGTTTTTTGTTTTATTAATAATGGCCATTCTTACTGGAGTTTGGTGGTATCTCAATGTGGTTTTGATTTGCATTTCTCTGATGATTAGCAAGACTGAACATTTTTTTCACGTGTCTGTTGGATGCTCATATATCTCCCTTTGAGAATTGTCTGTTCATGTCTTTTGTTCACTTTTTAACAGGGTGTTTTTTTGTTTGCTTGTTTGTTTTGTTTTGTTTTTTCCTTTCAGCACCTTTGAGTTCCTTTGTATATCCTGGATTTTAGGCCTTTGTTCCATATACAGTTGGCAAATATTTTTTCCCATTCTGTGGGCTATCTCCCCACTCTCTTCATGGTTTCTTTTGTTTTGCAGATGCTTTTCAGTTTGATGAGGTCCCACTTAGGGTTCATCAGGAATTGGTTAACTATTCTGATTTCTGCAAGGGTATGTCCTGCATTGTCTAATATTCTTAATGTTTGTGGTTTTATGTTTAGATCTTTGATCCATTTGGAGTTGATTTTTGTGCCTAGTGATAGGTAGGGGTCCTATTTATTCTTCTGCTCATGGTCAGTAAGTTTTCCCAGCACTATTTACTGAATATTACTGAATAGGTTCTCCTTTCCCCTGTGGTTGAGGGTGGAAGTTTTGTCGAAGATGAGTTGGTTGAGAAATTGAGGTTTTGCTTCTGGAATCTCTATCCTGTGCCATTAGTCGATATGCCTGTTCTTGTTTCAGTACGAGGTTATTTTGATTATTGTAGCCTTATAATAAAGTTTAAAGTCTAGAAGTGTGATACCTCCCAATTTGTTTCTTTTGCTAAAGACTGTCTTGGCTATTAGTGGTTGTTTATGTTTGCATATGAATTTCTGTATTATAGTTTCCAGGTCAGAGAAGAATTATGTTGGTAATTTAATCGCTGTAGTGTTGACTCTGTAGATTGTCTTTGGTAGGATAGACACCTTAACTATATTAATTCTTCCAATCCATGAGCATAGAATATTTTTCCATTTGTCTGTGTCATCTTTGACTTCTTTGACCTGTGTTTTGTAGTTTCATTGTAAAGATCTTTCACTTCTCTGGTTAGAAAGATGCTGGGCTATTTCTTTTTTCTTTCTTTCTTTCTTTGTGGCTGTCGTGAAGGGGATTGTGCTTTGATTTGGCTCTCTGCCTGTTTGCTGTTGGTATATAATAATGTGACCGTCTTTCGCACATTATTTTGTACCTGGAACTTTGCCAAAGTCCTTTATCAGTGCAAGGAGGTTTCTGACAGATTCTTTGGATTTTTGAAGTATATGATCATATTGTCAGCAAAGAGGAAAACGTGACTTCTTCTTTTCCTATTTGTATATTCCCGATTTCATCCTCTTATCTGATTGCTCTAGCTAGGATTTCCAACATTATGTTGAACAGGAGGATGAGAGTGGGCAGCCTTGTCTTGTTCCAGTTTTTAGGGGAAATACTTCCAGTTTCTGTTCATTTAGCAATATGTTGACTGGGTTTAGCACTGATGGCTCTTACTATTTTGAGGTGTGTTCCTTCTATGCCTGGTTGCTTAAGGATTTTTATCAGAAAAGGAGGCTGGATTTTATCAAAACGTTTTTTGCATCTAATGAGATAATCATGTGGCTCTTGTTTGTACATCTGTTGATTTATTTAATTACATTCATGATCTTGCGAATGTTGAACCAGTCCTCCATCCCAGGGATGAAGCCTACTTGGTCATGGAGGATGATTTTTGAGATGTGTTGTTGTGTATGATTTGCTGGAATCTTGTTGAGAATTTTTGCATCTGTATTCATCAGGGATATTGTCCTGCAGTTCTCTTTCTTTATTGTATCTTTGCCCAGTTTGGATATCACTGTGATGTTTTAATAATTTTTGGTAAATAAAAATAACTTTAAAATTAATACTATAAAAATATCTTTAGAATTGTTAGCTTTATAAAATTATTTGGGGAGCATTCTATCTTTTTTTGATTGCTAATACCAATAGTATTGGTATTAGCTTGTCCTTGTATGTTTTTCAGAATTACATTAGAAATCCATCTGGAAAGCCTCTCCAAGGCTTTTTTTCTTGTAGGTAGTTTTTCTATGACACTCAATTTCCTAGGTCGTTATTTGTCTATTTGGGATCTCAATTTCTTCTTGTTTAAAACCTGGGACACTGTGTGATGTCAGAAAATCCTCCATTTCATTTAGATTATTGAGTTCGTTTCCATACAAATGTACATAGTAATCTCTGATAATTGTATTTCTTCAGGATCAGTTGTAATTTGATCTTTTCCATTTTTGATCGTGTTTATTTGGGCTTTTTCTCTCTTTTTCTTGGTCATTATGGCTAGGGGCCCATCAATCTTGTTTAGTCTTTCAAAGAACCAGCTTTTTGTTTTGTTGATTTTTTTCTATGGCATTTTTGTCTTCTATATTCCGTATATGGGCTTTTACTTTGATGATCTGGATTCTTCTGTTGAAGTTAGGGTTTTGGTGGTCTTGCCATTCCAGCTCCCTTAGGTGATTTGTTAGGCTGTTAACTTGTTCTCTCTCTGTTTTCTTGATGTGTGTTTGTAGAGATATAAATTCCCCTCTTGGTATTGATTTCATGGAATCCCAAACGTTTTGGTAAGATGTTTCTTTATTTTCATTTGTTTCCAGAAATCTTTTAATTTCTGTTTTCATTTTCAAGTTGACACAGGAGATGTTCTGCATCTTGTTGTTTAGTGTCCATGTCTTTTTGTGTTTTGGGGGAATTTTGTTAGTGATGATATTTATTTTTATTTCACTATGGTCTAAGAAAGTGCATGGCAGTATTTCAATCTTGTGAAATTTGTTTATGTTTGATTTGTGGTCAAGGATGTGGTTTATCTTGAAGCATGTTCCATGCAGTAATGGGTAGAATGTATACTCTGTGGTTGTTTGGTGGAGTATTCTGTAGGTATCTAGTACATCCACTTGGTCAAGCGTCAAGTTGAGGTTCTGGATCTCCTTGTTGATTTTTTGCCTCAGTGACCTATCTATGGTTGTTAGTGGGGTATTTAAGTCTCCAGCTATGATAATGTTAGAGTCAATATATTTTTTTTAGTTACTTTAGTAGCTGTTTTATAAAAGCTGGTGCTTCTGTTTTGAGTGCATATATGTTTAGGATGGATATTTCTTATTGATGGATTGAACCTTTTACCATTGTATAGTGTCCTTCCAAATCTTTTATAATTTTAAATAACTTAAAGGTTGTTTTGTCTGATATTAAGATCATGACTCCTGCCTTCTTTTGTGATCCTTTCTTCTGAAAATTTGTTTTCCAACCTCTAACTTGAGTCTGTAGGCTTCCTTTATGGTGAGATGAGTGTCCAGAAGACAATAAATTACTGGGTCATGTAATTTTTATCCAGTTTTCATTCTATATCTTTTCAGAAGTGCATTTAGTCCATTCATATTCATGCTGCTTATTGAAATGTGAGAGTTTGTCCCTGTATTAATGTTCTTATAAGGCTAATTGTTTTTGTTTGTGTTCATATATGTGTGTGTGTTTATTTTTGTAGATATAATCTGTGTTCTGCTGCTTCTGTGTTTGTTTGTGATCTTGTGAAGTATCTGGTTTTTCTTTTGTTTCTTCTTTCATATCTGTACAGCATCTTTTTAACCATCTCCTATAGAGTTGGTCTCAAAGCATCATATTCTCTTAGGAATTGGATGTCTGGGTAGGATTTTAATTTTCCATGGCTAATGAAACTTAGCTTGGATGGGTAGGAAATTCTTGTTTGAAATGATTTATCATTGAGAACACTGAAAATTGGGTTCCAATTCCTTCTAGCTTGTAGTGTTTCTGCAGATAGATCTGCAGTAATTCTGATTGGTCTCTCCTGGTAGGTAGTCTGACCTTTTTCCCTTGCTGCTTTAGGATTTTTTCTATTTACTTTGTGTAAGCAAATTACTAGGGGTTTTGTCTTCTTATAAGATGTCTTGCGGGTATTCCTCTGAATCGCTTGTGTTTGTATTGCCATCTCTTTGGCCATATGAGGTAAGTTTTCTTGTATGACTTTATGGAATGTTTGTTTCTGGGTGTTTTTTTGTTTCTTTAGGTTATAGCAAAAGCAAATAATGTATTTCTTATATCAACAATAAGTAAACACTGACTCAATAAAAACATCATAACTTTGTCTAAGCTCACCAGAAATCTGAGATCACAAAGCAACCATATAACCTAAAATTCAAGAAAGGGACAAGTACCTATGATGAATTGTGGATCACAAGAATGCTCTCAACTGTGATAGAGAATGGGAAGAAGAATATTTTTTGGCCTCAATAAAAATAATTGGCTAAATTATAAAGAACTGATGAAAGTAGCATATGATATCAGTTTGAAACAGTGGGAGCTATTGTATACTTTAGTCTCTATGGGTTGACTACATAAAATAACTAGCATTTTGTTAAAAAATTTAGGATATACACACATGCATACACACAAGCCAGAAGACATAACATGTTGTGAAGAGACACAGTAAATAAGAGAACCAGATTCATAAACAACCCTGCATACAGGAGATTATAAATAACTATAATAGAAATATTAAAGCTCTAAGTGGGAAAAGGGAAATGACATGCATGAAGATAGGGAGATATGAGTGGAGAGATGAAAGCTAAAATAAAATGGATGTGCTAGAAATAATTACAAATTGTTGATGATGAACAATACTTTTGACAAATCCATCAGTAGGCTTGTAGGAGTTGAAGATAGAATCACTATACTTAAAGGTAGTTTAATAGATATTGCCAAAAACAAAATATAAAACAAAGAAAAAAAAAAGCAAACAAACAAATCCAAACCAAAACAAAACAAGGCACCTAAGAGCTCTAGGGCAATACCAAATATTTATTATGTATAACAGAAATCCCAAAGGGAATGAATAAGAGGTGAGGTGGAAGAAGTACTTGTAGAAATAATAGCAAATAATTCATCACCCTAAATAAAGGAAGGCATCAGTCATATTACAGGAATCCCAAAGAACCCTAAGCAGAATATAAGCTTAAAAATAACCATCTTGGCATGTGAGAGTCACATAGTTGTAAAGTGAAGTTTAAAAAAAAATGTTGTGAGGGCAAAGAAAGGAAGAAACACACATTGCATACAGATAAGCAATGATAATAATGAGATAATATTTCTTGTTATAAACTATGTAAGCCAGAAAACAAGTTTGGGACATTTTTTAAGTATAAAAAAAGAAACCTTCATCCCAGAATCTTATTTTAAAAATAGTTTTAAAAAATTAATGTTAAAAAATTAGACAGAAAATTCAGAAATAATTTATTGCTAGCAGAACTATGTAACAAGAAACGTTAAGGGAAGTTCTTCAGTGAGAAAGAAATGATACAAGATAAAATTATAAAGTTGCCCCCAAAAGGCAGAGTTATGAATACTGTAAAAATGAAGTTCATAAAAGTCAATTTTTAAAATATTTAAAAATAGTCTAGAATATAATTGATTGTCTAATGCAAAAAACAAAACAAAACAAAAAACAACCTATGTGGGCTTTATAACATATGTAAAATAACATGAATAACAACCAAAGCCTAATATAAGTAAGGAAGTGAAAGTGTACCACTGTAAAGTTCTTACGTTATATGTGGTGATAAACCCTACAGCAACTACAGAAACTTATAAAAGATATAACCAATAAGACAAAAGTAAAAGTAAAGTGAAGTTATTTAAAAAATAAGCCAGGTTCAGTGGCTCAGCCTGTAATCCTGCGCTTTGGGAGGCTGAGGTGAGTGGCTTGCCTGAGCCCGCGGGTTCAAGACCCGCCTGGGCAAATCGACGAGACCCCATCTCTACAATAAATCAAAAAAAAAAAAAAAAAAAAATCAGCCAGGCATGGTCACGCGTGTCTGTAATTCCATCTACTCGGAAGGCTGAGGCGGAAGGATCGCGGGAACCCAGTGGGTCGAGGCTGCAGTGGCCAGGAGTGACCACAGCACTCCAGTCTGGGTGACAGAATGAGACTCCAACTCAAAAAATAAATAAATACATAAATAAAAATAAAATAAAAATAAAAAAGCTAAATTTTTAGTAAAACAAAAGGGAAGAGAGAAGGAATAACAGATTGAGTATATAGAAAAAAGTTCAAAATGGTAGTTTTGAATCCAAATACATCAATAATGCCAATAAATATAAAGAATCTGAACAAATTAAAAATAGAGATTATCTAAATAAAAAGAAAGAACAAAAATTACTCAAACATAGGCTATCTACAGGAAATCTATTTAAACCATAGGTAAATTAAAAATGAAAAAATTATCCATTCAATACTGAAATGCTCCATTTAAACATCAATAAAAATAAAGTTGAAGCAGTTGTTTTAGTATCCAATAAAGTTGTATTGTCAGGAAAAATGAGGGACATTCTTTAATTCTATAGTGATTTGGGGGAAAATTCACCAAGAAGTCATAAAACTCATAATGTGAATTAACCTAACAAGGGAGTTCTAACATATGTAGAGCAAAAACAGTAAAAAGAAAATAAAGAGAATAGACAAATCTAAAACCCAAAAGAGAAATGGAAAAGTCCATAATTATAAATGGTAATTTCAACAGTTCTCAGTCAGTAGTCAATGATAACAATAATCAATAAGATTAGAATACCTGCATGACAATATCACTAAAAAAAATCTTTGCCATAAAAACAATACATTATAGTCAAGAACAGAAGAATTCTCAGGTGCAAATGAAACATGTACCAAGAGATTATTTTTTCTGGGACATGAAAAATCCTTAACAGATTTAAAATAATTTAAGCCATATACAGTATTTCTGTGAATAAAATGAAGTTAAAATAAAAATAAATAACAAATCATATCTGAACAGTCTTCAAATGTTTAGAAATTAATCAGTACACAGTTATCCCTACTCTGGATCACAGAAGCAATGTAAGAGTAATATTTTTTCAGGAAGATATAATTTGTGAGATGTCTTTAAAGCAATTCTCAGAAAGTAATCTATAGGATTGAACAATAATCCTAAAAACATAAATGATCTTAACTCAATGTCCTTGGGTTTCACTTTAAATAACTAAGGGAAGCTGGGCTCGGTGGCTCAGCCTGTTATCCCGCGCCTTGGGAGGCTGAGGTGAGTGGATTGCCTGAGCCCGCGGGTTCGAGACCCACCTGGGCAACTTGACAAGACCTCATCTCTACAATAAATAAAAAATGAGCCGGGCGTGGTAGCGTGCACCTGTAGTTCCAGCTACTTGGAAGGCTGAGGCGGAAGGATCGCCGGAGTCCAGCAGGTCGAGGCTGCGGTGGCCGGGAGCGGCCACTGCACTCCAGTCTGGGCGACAGAGTGAGACTCCATCTCAAAAACAAAACAAAACAAAACAAAAAACTAAGGAAATCAAATTGAACTCATATTTGGGAGAAGAAAAAAAATGAAAAAGCAGAAATAAATAAATTTGAAAAAGGAAAACCAATGGAAGAAATCTGGTTCTGTAAAAAGACCAATAGTCAAAAAATGGTGGAAAAGTTGTCATTATATTTCCTACAGACTTGAAAAACTATTGAGAATTGTATGTCAACTTTATGCCAAGAAATTTGACAATACATGAAATAATGCACTATTGCCTTATGGGTTAGATCCTTAAAAGTTTCTGTAGTTGCTACAGAGTTTATCATCTTAATTGATTACATTTCTTGAGGATATGTACAAAGTTTATTTAAGAAGAAAAAGATAATCTAAACACTTTTGTACCTATAGAAGAAATTGAAATCATAGATAAAAATCTTACCCAAAAAATCACATTTTTTCATTTATATCTGAAAGCTAGACAATGGGTACTCATGGTTATAAAGATGGAAATATTAGACTCTAGAAGAACCCAAAGCAGGGAGGTGTAAAGGAAGGTGAAGGTTTATAAATTACCTCTCTGGTCCAATGTTCACTATTTCGAGAATGAGGACACCAGAAACCCAATCTTCACCAGTAGGTGATAGGCCTGTGTAACAAACATGCACTTAGATCCACTGAATCTAAAAGGAAAAAAAGAAAAAAGAAAAAAAAAGTCTCACAAGTATCTTTACTAATAAATTCTCCCAAACATTTAATGAAGAATAATACCAATTCTACAGAAATTCTGCTGGGAAAGCAGTTTCAAAAGGAGGGGTTTGACTGAGGCTGGATTGTATGGACAGATGAATTAGGAGAAAATGGTACTACCTAATGACTTTAAACTGGTTGGGCATGATGTGAACTCCTTGGGATACTTGAATATGTACTGAGTACTGGAAAATAATATTATGTCAAAAAATTGTTAAATATCCAAAGGGTAAAAACTGAATTGCAGCTTATGTAGAAAAATTCCCTGTTTAGCATTTTAATTTAAATAAATTCAAGCAATCTACCATGTTAAAAAATCATTATATATACAATTAGACATTAAATAATGTAAATATGTCTGAAAGGAGATGACACTGGATATGATGAGGACTTGAGAGGAATAGGGAAGGTGGAAAAAGCACTTTCTTATAGTAGAAAAATGATGAGTTCTATTGCTAATATTTTGTTAGAAGCCATTTGCAAGGAAATCCAGTTGAAAAATTTTGACAGAACAATATGCTCTAATATTATTTTAGATTAACACAGTTCCTTCACAGCCAATTGATTCGTTTTTTTAAAAAATCATTTTAAAGATATAGGGTACAACACAGAATTAGGAATACAAATGGTCATTGTGTAGGTAAAATTTGGGCCTCACTTTGGTCTCCACTTCACCTTGTTTGAGATCAGGTACTCTTATTGATGAGGTGTGTCCTCCTCTCCCCTGGCAGTTTCTCACTATTGCCAATCCCTTTCTTACAGTATTGTGATAATTGTTCAGGGTCCGTTTATGAGTGAGAACCTGAAGTATACTCAGTTCTTTGATTCTGCGATAGATCACTCAGTATTATATAGGCTTTGAGTCCATCCAAATAGCTGTGATGATCATAATTTTGTCCTGTATGGTTGTATAATATTCCATTGTGTATATGTACCACATTTTTTTATTCAGTCCGTTTTTGAAGGGCAGCACAGTTGGTTCCATGTTCTTGCTATTGTGAATAATGCTGCAATAAGCATGCGTGTGCACTATCTTTTTCATGAGAGATTTGTGTTCTTCCGGGTACATTTCCAGAAGGGGAATTGTGGAGTCGTATGGAGGATTGATTTTTAGATTTTTTTTTAGGAATCACCACACTGTTTTCCACAGAGGCTGTACTATTTTACAATCCTACCAATAGTGTAGAAGTGTTCCCCTTTCCCCACATCCTCTCCAGCATCTGTTCTTTTGATGTCATTTATGGACATCATGACTGGAGTTAGGTGATATCTCAGTGTGGTTTTAATTTGCATTCCTTTGATGGTTAGTGAGGCTGAGCACTTTTTCTTGTATCCTTTGGTTGTTCGTATGCCTTTTTTTGGGAAGTGTCTATTCATATCCTTTGCCAATTTTTTATTTTTTTTATTTTTATTTTTATTTTTTATTTTTTGAGTTGGAGTCTCACACTGTCATCCAGACTGGAGTACAGTGGCCGCTCCCGGCCACCGCAGCCTCGACCGGCTGGGCTCCTGCGATCCTTCCACCTCAGCCTTCCAAGTAGCTGGAACTACAGACGCGCGCTAGCGCGCCCTGTTAATTTTTTTTTTTTTTTTTATTGTAGAGATGAGGTCTCACCAAGTTGCCCAGGCGGGTCTCGAACCCGCGGGCTCAGGCAATTCACTCACCTCGGCCTCCCAAAGTCCGGGATTACAGGCTGAGCCACCGAGCCCGGTCTGCCAATTGTTTAATAAGGTTGTTTGTTTTATTTCTTTTTGGCACATTCGAGTTCCTTGTAGATCCTGGGTGTTAGGCCTTTGTCAGATATACAGTTAGTAAATATTTTTTTCCCAGTCTATGGGCTTTCTCCCCATTCTCTTGATGGTTTCCTTTGCTTTGCAGAAACTTGTCAGTTTGATGAGGTCCCACTTTTCTATCTTATCTCTTATGGCTTGGGTACTTGGGGCTTTGATCAGGAATTGGTTGCGAGTTCTAATTTTCATAATGGTGTTTCCTGCATTTTTAAAGGTTTTTATAGTTTGAAGCTTTATATTTAGATTTTTGATCCATTTAGAGCTGATTTTTTGTGTTGTGCTAGATAGGGGTCTTGTTTTAGTCTTCTGCATGTGGCCAGTTTTCCCAGCACCATTTGATGAAATTCACCTCTTCCCAGTGGTTGTTAGTGGAGGCTTTGTTCAAGATGAGTTGGTTGAGAAATTGAGGTTTGGCTTCCAAAATCTCTATCCTGTTCCATTGGTCTAAATGCCAGTACTTTTCCAATACCAAGTTGTTTTGATTATTTAGTCTTATAATAAAGTTTAAAGTCTGGAAGTGTGTTACCTCCCACTTTGTTTCCTTGTTACAGATTGTTTTGGCTGTTTGTGGTCGTTTATGTTTCCATATGAATTCTGTATTGCTTCCAGGTCTAAGAAGAATGCTAGCCGGGCTCGGTGGCTCAGCCTGTAATCCCGCGCTTTAGGAGGCTGAGGTGAGTGGATTGCCTGAGTCTGCGGGTTCGAGACTCGTCTGGGCAAATTGGCGAGATCTCATCTCCACAATAAATCAAAAATCAGTCGGGCATGGTAGTGCGCGCCTGTAGTTTCAGCTACTTGGAAGGCTGAGACGGAAGGATCGCCGGAGCCCAGCTGGTCGAGGCTGCGGTGGCCGGGAGCGGCCACTGCACTCCAGTCTGGGTGACAGACTGAGACTCCAACTCAAAAAAAAAAAAAAAAAATAGAAGAATGCTGCTGGCAATTTAATGGGTATTGCATTAAATTGTAGATTGTCTTGGGTAGGATGGACATCTTAACAATGTTTGCCTTCCAATTCATGAGCATGGAATATTTTTCCATTTGTTTGCTTCATCTTTGATATCTTTGAACAGTGTTTTAGAGTTTTAGTGGTAAAGTTCTTTGACTTCTCTGTTTTGGAAGATGCTAAGGTATTTCATTTTTTTGTGGCTATTGTGAATGGGATTGTGCTTTTTATTTGGGTTCCTCTTTGTTTATTGCTGTTGTATAGGAATGCAACTGTCTTTTGTACGTTTATTTTATATCCTCAGACTTGCCAAAGTCCTTATCAACATAAGGAGTTTTTTGGCAGATTCTCTTGGGTTTTCTTTTTTTATTATTTGTACTGTTTTAACCTTTTTGCTTTAATGATTTTCATATGGCAAAAATAATGCATCCTTGTTTAATAACGAAAACAAAAGAAAGAAAATATATACAAAGAAAACAATCATCCACACCAAGTAGCCCACTCCATCCTCTAATTCTTAATTAAAACATTCTCCCACATCTTCCTTTTAGTCACAAAAACACATACAAGCATGTAAATACATACAAAAGAGTTTGGCTTGATCACTTGTTAGGTTATTTGGTTCTTTGTTTTGGATTTTTTTTTAAATAAACTTTATTTTCTAGAGCACTTTTAGGTTCACAGAGAAGCTAAGCAGAAAGCACTCAGGGATCTCATATACCCTCTTCCCTTCCCTTGCTTACAACCTCCCCCACTGTCAACATTCAACACCAGAATGGAACATTTACTACAATTAAGGAACCTATGTTGACACATCATTATCCTACCCAAGGTAATCTATGGAGTGAACATAATACCATTAAATTACCAGCAGCATTCTTCTAAGACCTGAAGACAGAAATAGAGAAATTTGTATGGAAACATAATCGACCACGAATTGCCAAAATGACCCTCAACAAAAAAATAAAGTGGAAGGTAACACACTCTCAGACTTTAACCTTTATTATAAAGCTACAGTAACCAAAACAAGCTGGTGCTGGTATAAGAACAGGCATTTAGACCAATGGAACAGGATAGAGATTCCAGAAGCAAACCTCAATTCTCAACCAACGCATCTTGGGCAAAGCCTCCACCACCAATCACTAGGGAAAGGTGAACTTATTCAGTAAATAGTGCTGGGAAAACTGACTGACCACATGCAGAAGATTAATACAAGACAAAAATCAACTCTAAATGGATCAAACACCTAAACGTAAAACCTCAAACTATAAAAACCTTAGAAAATGCAGGAGACATTGTTATGGAAATTGGAATTGGCCACCAATTCCTGATCAAAACCCCAAGTGCCCATGCCATAAGAAATAAGATAGACAACTGCGACCTCATCAAACCGAAAAGCTTCTGCAAAGTAAAAAAAAAAAAAAAAAACCATCAAGAGTGCAGGGAGACAGTCCACAGACTGGGAAAAAATATTTGCCAACTGTATATCTGATAAAGGCATAACATCTAGGATCTACAAGGAACTCAAAAGTGCTGAAAAGAAAAAATCAAATAGCTCCATTACAAAGTGGACCAAAGATATGACTAGAAATTTCCTAAAAGAAGACATATGAGCAGCCAACAGATATATGAAAAAATGCTCAGCCTCACTAGTCATCAAAGAAATGCAAACTGGATTTTCAATGTATAGGATCATGTTGTCAGCAAAGAGGGATAACTTAACTTCCTCTTTTTCTATTTGGATACCTCTGATTTTCGTTTCTTGTCTGATTGTTCTATCTAGGACTTCCAACACTATGTTGAACAGGAGGGGTGAGAGTGGGCAGCCTTGTCTTGTTTCAGTTCAGGGGAAATGTTTCCAATTTCTGTCTGTTTTTAGCAGTATGCTGGCTGTAGGTTGATCATAGCCGGACTTAATTATTGATTGAATTTATTCTTCTCTTTCTTGAGGCAATTTCTTTGTAAAGGTTCCAAAAATTGGGCTTAAGTAATAATGTCTAGTCTCCATAATCTCCAATGTGTTTTCTCAGATTGATCTAATTGCATATATAATAAAGCTTTATTCTTTGTTTACATTTTTCCAATATCTCTCTTTTGTCTTCAATATTTAAGTATCATTATTTTAGTTCAAACATATGAATATTTATAATATTAACTTCATGGGACTTACAAGCCACATTTCCAATTATACTCATTCCAGCACCCAATACTTAAGCTACCTCAAGTATCAGAAACAAACCATGTTCTCCTGCAGCATGTGTTCTTGTGTGTATGTTTTCCATTTTCAGGAATCTTTTTCCATACCCATGTCAATCTGACCTTAACTCATCTCTCAAGTGTTAGAGGTTTGCTTTTCTTAGACATCTTCCCTGACATCCAGGCTATGTTATAGTTATTCTTATGTGTTTCCAAACTACCACCAACTTACTTTCACAATGTATGTATAGTAATCGATTGTAATTTTGCCTTATATAAGTTTTTGCAAGTTGGCAGTAGATCTAAATTTGGGAAGTGCATTTTATTTTTCTACTTCTCTCTCTAGTTCAATGATCAGATAAATGTTTTCCAAACTAATAAGCAATTAACATAATAAGATAAAAATAATATGAGTAATGATATTAATAACAAAGAAAACATGGCAAGGTATAGACTTCAGTATAGTGTTTATGAATATGTGTTTTAATTATCATCTTTTAATGTTCAACACGCTTTTAATTTATTTATTCTATGATCAGCATATTTGTAAAGATTCATAACTTGCAAAAATATGAACATCAAAAGTTAAGAATAAATAAAGCAATTTTGCACAGTTTAGTAGTCTATAAAAACACAAGTAAGCAGATATTTGTAAATCACTAATAGACACAAACTTTTTCAGAGCACAACATAACCATACTGGAAAGTGCTGTATATATAATGTGTTGCAAACCTTTCAAAGCAAACGCTATTAATCTTAATTTTTACTGTTGCATTTATCAGAATTAATGCATGGAAGATTATATATGTGAGCTATTTATATGATAATGAAATTGTGTATAATCTGTGGTGTGCACAAATCAAACATTTATATTTACTTTTTTCTTTCTATGCTTATTTTGTTATATTTGTGATTTGTAATTTATTTTCATATGCCATATTTATGAATAGGAAACTGTAATCTATATAAACTATATTCACAGAAGATAATGAATTGTATGAGCTTTTTAGTGTTTTGCTGATATATTTTCTCATTCTGTGATATATTATAAATATATGCTCTAAATACTTGTATATATGATTGCATTCTCAACAGACAAAACTACATATGTACTTCTAAATGAACTTCAGTTTTGGTTCTGTCATGTACCACTAAACATGTTCAACATGTATTCAATCATTCTGTTACTTCTATGCCTACTTAATAAAATGAGATAATAGTATTGCCTTTCGAATTAGGGGAGATAATCATATAATAATAATCAACTTTAAAAGGGGCATTTCTCTGCCACCTCATCCCACCGCAGAAATTTGAAGATAATAAAAATGTGGCAAAACCAAATTATTTTACGTATATTCTGGAACTGTAAAATTTAATTCTCTTCTGTATTTTGTCATTTGTTGTTCTAAAGAACTTTCCCAGCTGCCCTGGGTATAATTCTCCCCTTTATCCTCCATTGAAAATTCAATCTCAAAGACATTAGTTTCTTTTCTTTTCTTTTCTTTCTTTTTTCTTTCTTTCTTTCTTTCTTTCTTTCTTTCTTTCTTTCTTTCTTTCTTTCTTTCTTTCTTTTTATTAGTTCAAGTTGGAAACTGGTTTTGTCATCCCCATACTTATATATATAATATTATTTTGCCATTTCTTCTTTCTTCCAAATTATCTGTAATTTTTGAAATGCTAAAACTTAGAAATTAATTTTTTTGAAAGTGATACCTCACTAAAATTGTTTTATTTCTTTCTAAAGCCCTAGTCTTTCCTGCAATTTTTTGAGTAAACACTATGGAGTCTCTGATCTTTATCATCCTACATATTCTATATCCTCACACCTTTCTTTATCCATTTAATCTTGAACCTCAAAAGGCATTTTTTTCCTCCTTGGACTGTAAATTTAATTATGTAGTTAAATTCAGTGGGAACTCAGTCACCAAATAACTCTGATTTAAGTTCTTAAAACATGTTCATCTTCAGTTATTTTTTGTAATGTAAAGGCTGTAGTTTTTACTAAATTAAATTATCTGAATTATATTATATACATATATACACTGTATTACAGTTTAGCAATTTTGTGTCTCACGAGAGCCTGAAAATATTAATAATGCTTTTCAAACTATTTTTTCATGTAGGATTTTAGTAAGTGTCTAAAATGAAATCACAAGCAATTTTATTTGGTGTTAACATTCTCAGTTAAATAAATAATCAGAAACTCTGGAGCAAGCAATGAATGCTTATAGAGATATAAATGCTTTCTATTGTTTATTAGCATTAGTTTTAAACATTACTATGGTTACCAAATCTGCCTAATTCCCTTTAAATCTTCTTTAGCTTAAATTATACTATATTTATTGTCACAATGTCTCTAAAATTTGCGGTCTGAAATAGGCGATTAGGTGTTACATAAACATGTAAAACAATAGTCATTTTCAGGAATGTTGTCAATTATGAAGACCTCCACTGATCTTTAAGAGCAATGGAAACCGGGCTCAGTGGTTCAGCCTGTAATCCCGCGCTTTGGGAGGCTGAGGTGAGTGGATTGCCTGAGCCCGTGGGTTCGAGACCCGCCTGGGTAACTTGGTGAGACCTCATCTCTACAATAAATCCAAAAATCAGCCAGGCATGGTAGCGCGCGCCTGTAATTTGGAAGGCTGAGGCAGAAAGATGGCCGGAGCCCAGCGGGTCGAGGCTGCGGTGGCCGGGAGCGGCCACTGCACTCCTGTCTGGGTGATGGAGTGAGACTCCAATTCAAAAAAAAAAAAAAAAGAGCAATGGAGGTCTTCATAATTGATAACATTATACTTTGTGCTGCTACTAGTTTCAAAGGCAAATCAATTTTATGTTTTATTTCTTATCCATTAATTTTTTCTTTATGCTTCAATTCTCTGTTTTTAAAGTATTTTTTAATTTATAAAAGCAATTTTAGCACAGTTACTGAAGTGATATTGCTACATTTTACTAAAACAGACACCTATATCACAACCTTTAATCCTATAATTTGATTCTGATAGTTGTATCTATTTTTTATTTATTTATTTTTTTTAGAATTAGACATATTATCAGATAACATGCTTGTACTTTTTTTGCTTGGAGTTCTCAATTTTATACAGCATTTATTGAATTCCAAATATGGAAAATAAGAAATTACTTGTAAACTCATTCTCAACCTACATTTCCAATACTAAAATAGTTTTAAAAGAGTATCAATTTTTTTAATTACTATATAGTGTTTTCACTGTTATTACTAGTAAATGTTGTCAAATTATACCAGCTAGATTGGCATAATTTCATCTCTGTTTCTTTGTCTATATTACTGATTTTCATTTGTATTTATTCTCAAAGGTCTAACTTTTCTTGGCCCTCTGTCCATACTGAAGGACTTTAAAAACTCTAAATGTGATTTTGAGCTTCACCTCTTTTAGAACCAATTAGGGTATTAATGATTAAGACCTGAAATAGTTAATTTGGTAAAATTCAGAGATCAATATGGATTGGTCTTTTCAGCGAGGTTAATCATTTTACCCAGAGAAAATTCCTCCAATCTGTTTTTAATTATGGAATTTCTGGAATATTAACAGAGGAAGCGACTTGTGGTACTAATTACTAGTTATTCCTTATGAAAATTTTCAATTAATCCCCTTGCTTATACTACAAGACCTCATTTCCCCAGTGCCATTCTCCCTGAGCTTTTCCTGGTGTTTCTAGTTCAAATCTCTGCAGCCCACTCCACCTCAATGACAATCATATTCTCTGCCTTGTTGGTGGGTACCAGGAATCACCTACCCATGTCAAATAGAGGTAAAATCTGAGATTCTGTCATCGTCTTGAAAAGACTTCTGCCCAGTGCTGTTCTTCTTGGCTGCACTTCACACTCAACCCTTTAAGGGAACCAATGCCTATAAATACAAAGTTTTATGCATATATCAACAAGGTAAGATTAGTTTCAATTCTCGATCATGTTCATGTCTTTCTACCCTGGTCTTATGGGAAGATTGATTTTAAGAATTTCATTGCTTTTTTGAATCAGTTACCAAATGTTCTTGCTTTCCATCTTCTGAAATGATATTTAAATTTCTTATTGCTTTTCTATTATTGTCAGATTAAAATGTTCCTTTATTAAAAAAATTATTGATGTCATATATGTAGGATTGTGGGAAGAAACATTAATATATTCAATAAATGTGCCATTTTTACCAAAAGATCTATACTTTTCCTTTCCCATCTTCAGAGTGAAATTGAATACACACACATACATATTTTTATATAGATACATATATCACATATGTGTACATATGCCAGATAGCTGCGAGACAGGAGATAGCTAGAGAAAGGTTAGATAGACAGATAGACAGGAGGGTCTTCTGGTAACAATATTACAAACTCCTGGCAGGCCTCTCAGGCTCAGCATTGGTAAACAACTTCCTACAAGCCTCTCAAGCTAGAGCTCAGGTACTCACTCCTGGGATGGAAAAGCAACCAATCAGCTCACCATAAGGTCCCTACCTTAATACTGGCCAATCAGAACAGCTACAGCTCACAGCTAGTGCTAGCCAATTGACTTGGACTTAGGGTTATGTAAGCACCAGGTTTTCAGCCCCAGATGCGCAACTCCTTCAGGCCCCCTCCGGCAGTGGGAGCTTTTCTGTCCTCAATAAATCCTGCTTTTTCACCTTCTGGCTGTCCATGTCCCCCATTCTTCCTGGGCATGAGGGAAGAACCTTGACACTGAGGAGCTGCAACCTGAAGAGCTGCAGAAGATCATTGGAGTCGGAAAGTCATGTACCCCAGAAGCTGGCTTGCCCGCCGACAGAGCCAGCTGAACCAGGAGAGCTGCCAGAGGGAGGAAGGGAAGACTGAGAAGCTGAGGCATCCAGGGAGTTAGGCTTGCCCGTCTCCTCCCACCTTCCACCTCCCAGTCACAACACTTAGGGCTTGGCTTGCCAGCCCATTAGAGCTGACACTTGTGGGGCGAGACCTACCAGCCCCTCCACGACCCTCTCTGGGGCTTGGCTGGCTGACCCACTGAGCTCACACTCTTGAAGCCCAAGCTGACCTGAAAAATCCACATCAACTGTATACAATGTATGATGTATCACTTATATTCATTTACCTCTATCTAGAGAATCAAAGGTTCGAGAAAGAAAATACTTTTCTAGTAGCAGAAGATAATAATGTAATGTTTTGTTGTTGTTGTTGCTGTTGTTTTTGAGTCTCACTCTGTCGCCCAGAGTCTCACTCTGTTGCCCAGACTGGAGTGCAGTGGCCGCTCCCGGCCACTGCAGCCTCGACCTGCTGGGCTCCGGCGATCCTTTTGCCTCAGCCTTCCAAGTAGCTGGAACTACAGGCGCGCGCTACCACGCCCAGCTAGTTTTTGCTTTATTGTAGAGATGAGGTCTCGCCAAGTTGCCCCGGGCGGGTCTCGAACCCGCGGGCTCAGGCAATCCACTCGCCTCGGCCTCCCAAAGTGGTGGGATTACAGGCTGAGCCACGGAGCCCGGCCATAATGTAATGTTAATGTGTTATTTTTCATTTCAACTTTTCAGATATCCCTTCAGGTTCAGTTAGTTTTGGCTCAGGTGAAGATACCCTTATCAGGCAGACACAGTGGCTCATACCTGTAATGACCACTTTGGGAGGCCGAAATGGAAGGATTACTTGAGGCCAGGAGTTCAAGACCAGGATTGAGCAACATAGTTTGGTCCCAGTCTCAAACAATAAAAATTTTAAAAAGAGAAGAAAATCTGGCTTTTAAAATGAAAAAGAGAAGATATTCTTATGGCTATTTGTATTAATTTTCTAGGGCTTCCATAACAAATTGCCATGAATAAAGTATCTTAAAACAAGAACAATGTATTCTGTTCCTGTTCTGGAGGCTAAAATCTGAAATCAAGGTGTTTACAGGCCTTTGCTTCCTTTGAAACTCTAGGGAAGGATCATTTTTTGCCCTTCCCAGCTTCCCGTCGTTGCCAGCAGTCTTTTGTGTTCCTGACAACTGTGTTACTGGAGTCTCTGCCTCCCTTGGCCTTCTTCCCAGTGTGAATCTGCTTCTCTGCTTCCCCATGGCTTTCTTATAAGGACACCAGTCCTTGGATGTAGGATACACCTCACCCAGTATTGACCTTACATTAACCAATTACATTTGCAAAGACCCTATTTAAAATAAGATCGCATTCTAATTTTCAGGTTGGCATGAATATTGAGTGGATACTGTTCAGTCTAGCACACAGGCCAATTCATTTTCTTATTTTTTTTATTGACTTTAAGATGGATTATGTAGGATTCTCTTCCTGTCTGTAAGCTTCATGCTCTAGTAGATGACTTTACTGCATGTCATATTGTTTATCACCTACTTGCCAGTTTAAGATCAATCACGAATTAACCACAACTACTTTTTTAGTTGAAGCTAAATTACCCAGCATAGAAAACACTATAGTCTTGTGGCTTTGGTAGATTCCACTTGCATGTCTGTCTTTCTTTTGTTTTTATTTTTCTTAAGTATAATTAAATATATTCATTAATCTAAAACTCATAATATGTCAGAGGTTTGTTTGTTTTCTTTTTCTGATTTGATGATATATGCTTCTATGTAATCTAAAATTTAAAGCTTACCTCCTTTTATTTAGTGGCAAATACATCAGCCACTTACATAGCACACTAGGTAACAGATAGTTTGAACTGCAGCGTTTTAATCTTTCCATCTGAATTAAGTAAGAAATGCTGGAAGCTTACTGCAAAGTGAAATAAAAGAACAGGCTCATCTCTTATTTTTATACAAGCAAATGAAAAAATATCTCTCTGTGGTAGAATATGATGTTTTAGCATATGATTATCCCCACATGTGTATAGTCACTCTTTTTGTACCGTGTCTCACATAAATTATTATTATTTAATATTAAGAAGTCATAGTTATAATTATTAACTGGAAAGTATTAGTCTACACATTGAGCCATGATTTTAGAAGCAGATTTGTACAAATTTATTAATGAATCCCAATTTTGTACAATCACCTTTTTTAAATTAGGGCTAGCATCTCTTGTATGGCTAACATGAATTTAAGAAAAGGATATATTGAGCAAACCTGAGGAAAATAAACATACCCATAGGGGAAGATATGAGGATTTGTGATTCAAATTCCCCAAAATGCTCATAATTTGAGACAGTCAGTAGCTAGCACAGAAATCATGAACTCCCTGCAAAACCCAACTAAAGGTAAATGTAAAGTATGATACTGGAATCTCTGCCTCCTGTACCCTTCCCAGTGTGTGTCTGTGTCTCTGGTTTTTTTGTGGCTTTCTTGTGGGGACACCATGTCTTATTGCAATAAGAGTACCTGAATAAAACCTGATGTACTTCAATACCTTCCCTAGGGAAGCAGCAATTGAAGGATATCATGAGCAGGCAACCAAGACATGAATAAAAAGTGGAATAAAATTGTAACCTACATATTTATTTTACTTTTTTAAAGAAAGAAAAAACTTGCTAATCTATGATATAATATCTCAGCATGTATAGTAAGAAGGAGTGGAAGCAGTAGAGAGTCTGAAGTTCTATATGTTTTATATTATCATCATATTCTGGCAGATTCTAAACAATCTCAATTATGAAATTTCCCTCACAACTTATCTACCCTTCCCTCAATCTTTTCACCCCATGTATCCAAGAAGTGTTCCCGATGAAACATTGAATGCTTCCTCTTTTAAGGAGATGCTCTATCCTGTGGAGATCCCTTCATAGTAAGTTAGTAAATTCTTAATGTAGGGGTTGGAAGGGCACAGAGATGGGAGTTGAAGCATATGATTGATAGGGTGAGAGTAGTGAGGACGAAATGGAAAACTATATGATATTTCTTATTTAACTACCAAGTCTTTGAATTTTGCCTCTAATTTAAGATCCTAAACATTCAAAAACCTTTAAATTAATTTCATGCAGTCCAGGAGGAATATGAACAATAAAATGAAATGTTGAGACCTACAAATTTTCTTTCTCTGATTTTAGGTGTATTACACAAGATTGTGTTGATTAACTGATGATCCAAAGTCTACCCTGACTTTTCCTCACCTCCCTACTCTCCTTCCTTTTTTTTTTTTTTAATCTATTCATTAATGTCCATTTAATTGATGACTATGTGCTAAGCAATGTATAGGGACAAGAAATAAATTATCAGGCAAAACAGGGACCGTTCTGGTTCACATTGTGTTTAAAATCTAGAAACAATGTTCCACTTAGGGATGCTTTAGTTTGCAACAAATACTGTGTCTAAACAGAAAAAAATTATGGAGTAAGAAACAATTCTGGGAAACATGTACTTGGTTCAAAACACAAAATAGATTAAATGAATGAACAAATAAATAGATTTAGAGACATTTTACCGAGATATATTTGCTCAAACTAGGCATTAGATATTAGATACATTTACTCATGTAAATGCACTTAAATAATCTTAACTTGTTTTCATGCTAAAAAATGTAACTAACAGTGTCTCAGATATAAAATATGAAAATGTACTACAAGAATATGTTTGTTGTCAAAATGCTAGCAATATTTACTACACTGATTCTTATTCATAATGAGACCTAGGATAAACATAAAGTTATAGTAAACTGGGATTGGATGCAGTGGTTTATGCCTGTAATCCCCATATTTAGGGAAGGCAAAGTGAAAAGATTGCTTGAGTCCAGGAATTGGAGAACAGCCTAGGCAACATAGTGAGACTTTGTCTCTACAAAAAATTTTAAAAATTAACCAAGTGTAGCAGAGTGTGACTGTAATCCAGTTACTTGAGAAGTTGGGGCAGAAGGATCACCTGAGTGTATAAGGTCAAGGCTATGGTGAACAATGATCTTGTCCCTGCACTCCAATCTGGGCAACAGAGTGAGACTTCCACTCAAAAAAAAAAAAAAAAAATGTTTTAGTGCAATAAATGGGAATGGCAATCTGAGACAATAATTGCCTTACAGAGGCTTTTCACTGGATATCTAAATGCATTTGGCAAATACCATGATTCAGGAAACAAAAATTAAATTTGAAAATGAATTGCTGATTAAACTACAATATTGTTGTTCCAGAAACTCAACTTTGATAATTAGGAGAAACTCCATAGTGGAGGCATAGTCTCAACTACACGAGAAAAAAGTAAAAAGTTTATTTGATATATTATTAGATCTATTGTATTTTCTTTTAAATTATAGTCAGAAGATTTCATGTCTATGTTTTTATTTAATAAGAAAACAGGACAGATCATATTTGGTCTGCCATTCCATTAAAAGCACTATCGATATTGTTTAAGTACATTAATTATGTAATTTATAATTAAATAGGATAACTGATATTATAAGTAATTCAAGGAAAATTAAGGTTAACCTCAAAAAAGGCAAATTACCCAAACTGTCATAATTATATTGTGAAATGAATAATATACTCAAGTTGATGAGATAAATATGTAACTTAAATATTTCATCATTCTGTACAATAAAGACCAAAGCTGACAATTTTGCTGCATATAATTTTTGGGTTATTTCAGTTTTCTGAATGACATTTCAGTGACTAACAGATTCATTATTTTATTTTATCTTCATAGATACATGAATGCCCCTTAAAGATCCCTTAAAATACTGACTAAAAACAACACCACCAGCAAATATGTATGGGCATTCTTTTAGATTGTTCCAGGTTTTAAATGGAATTCAGTGTTTATATTATAATAGTGTATTATTCAGAGTTGTTTAATTAACCAAAAAATCTAAAATCTCATGAAGTACACAAAATAATTTCAGATCGCAGTACTTATCAGTACTTGAAGGTCCGTTTTTTAATTTGATCCACATATCTTCTTCTGAGACTGACATTAAAGACTGAGCCCTTATTTAGAACATGTTGCTCTTGAGAATTGTGAAAAGAGTAATCAGTGGTGAAAACATGGGATTCCTCTTAAGGACTCAGCTCAGAGCTACCACATTATCATCTCTGTTCACACTGGCTCCAGAAAGCCCCATGACCATGCCTGAAAAATTAGGTAAGAAAGTATATTCTGCCTACAAGTGACAGTGGGAGGAGATAGTTGATCTTCTAACAGAAAAAGAAATGAATTAATTGTTGTGAACAATAATATAATCAATCATTGGTGTATTTTTAATTTCCCTCTCCATTAAAGGATGAGATATTTGAAAACAGTAATGATCTTTTAATCATTCTAATAACCCCTGTTCCCCACAGCATTCATGGTGTTTTTAAAATAGATATGCCTAACAAACCTTTGTAGGTTAAATTATATGGAAGAGTAATTATGAATATGCTGTAGAGCTTATCTTTTCCTAATTCTGTTACTGCTATTAGTCTTTCCACTTGCCCTCTAATACTAAATATAGAGAAAAAAAGAAAAGGAAGAGAAAGAGAAAACATGCAGCCTGATGCTCTAGGAAAAGTACATTATATTCTAAAGCATGTAATCCTGTATGTTCACAGTAGATGGACACAGTGTTTTCTCCATGTGAGCAGAAAGGTGGAAATTTGTAGGGACACTGTTTCTAAAAGCTCTGCATCCTGTTGCCAGAGTCTAGAGGGACATTCAAAGATTAAAATTGGGGGTTCTTTGTAGTCCTGAGAGGGAAAATATCTGTAATTAGGATTCACACTGAGAATATAAAGAACATTAAAATGCCATTAACGTCAACTACCCACACTCTGATAATACATTAAATCTAATTATTATGACATTATAGAAATATATATAGTATCCAAATGTTCTTTAAGCATTTGCAAAAGTAAATATGACAGTGCATTTGGTATCAAAGAACATGTTAACTTAATTATGGGGAAAAAAGCCACCTTATTTCATGCAGAGAAAATTCAGCACAATACATTTGGATCTATAGTCACTCTTCTCATGAATATCATGGTCAATTCAGTTCATTAAAAGTGAGTGACTTTCATATGAACTAGTTTCATAGGACTTAACTGGAGTAGAAGCATGAGAGGAAAAAAAAGAGTAGTGCATCTGTTACTTGTTAGTTGTTTTATTTTCTTCAATTATTTTTTACCACTGTGCATTTTTCTCCTCATAAATCGCCTTTCTTCTGGCCTTGCTTTGATATCCTGAACAGACAGCTGCTGCCAAATTTACCAAAAGCGAAATGTTACAAACTGCCAATTGAGTGTTGAATGTTTTGTTTTGTGCTAGTATTGTTAAAATCACTAAATGATTTTCTAACAAATCACACCAGTGGGCTATAATTGTTTCAGTTTGCAAAACAATCTGCCTGAGCAAAGACCTTCTTGGGTTGACAATAACTTGAAACAAGTAGAAAATTTAAAGGCAAATATGCTAAATTCATTCTTAAAACTAGATGTAAAGTGGTAAAATGAATACTTAACCACATAAAACTCATTCAGTTTGAAAGGGTTGCATTTGTTTTCTCTCTCTCTCTCTCATTTGAATCTTTTTTTTACAAAGAGTCCAGCACCGACTGAAGAATATTCTACAACACATGTGCAATCTTTGTTATACTCCCATTGTGTACATGTAAAGTAAAACTGGTTTTGAAGTAATAAAAGTAGACCTTTGCCATTTACTAATCTCAATATAAACCTGATCCAATAGAATCTTTCTAAATTATAATCAGACTCACAATATAAAATTCCTCAGTCATATATTGAGAAACTACTAAAACTTTACTGTCTTCATAAAGTATGTATATAAAGACATTTTTAAAAATTGTTTGCAATGAAAAAATACCTGCTTTTTCATCATTTGGACAGATCACTGGAATGAAAGTTCAATTATAAGTCAATGCAAAAGTAAAATTCAATTAGCTTACTATAAATAGCATGTATGGTTTGGGATACCATATTTAAATCAAAGTTTATGCAACAGATAATGTATAAGCCTTATGAAAATCAAAATTATCCAGGCTCTTATCTACACAAATAGAATATCTAATATATGTGGCAATAGACAGACATGAGGGAGACCCCCCCCAAAAAACCTCAGAATTTATTTATAAAAAACTGCATTTTTTCTTACGTGTTTTAACTCAGTCACCTTCAAAGCACTCTTCATTTGATGCAATACACCTATGAAGATGCTTTCTCCACTTCTCAAAATAGTTTTGAACTTTTCAATTTTGATGCCTTTCTGTGCTTTTGTCATTTTTTATTACACCTCCTCCAAATCATCAAAACATTTCCCTGTGAGGACTTTTTTCATCCAGAGAAACAAAAACATTCAACGGGGTGTGGGCAGGTGTGTTCTTAAATCATACATTATGAAATGGGTTAACACATTGAAAGAATCTCCAAAAAATTTCACTGAAACCTAACTCAGCATCTCACGATAAGGCTAGATGATACACTATGCATATGGGTTCCTAGAACACTTACCTAGCAGGAGAAACCTGTACCACAAGGGGTCAGCCCTCCCAAAAGAAAATCTCGGGCTTTTGGGCGTGATATTTTTAAAATCTAAGAGGAAAGTAATAATCATTTATGGTTGCATAAATATTTACTATTTCAGTTGCTCCTTTGACATTTTAAAAGATGCAGTTTTCCTTCTGGTGTCATTTACCTTCTGCTGTGTCATTTTCTAGAGAGTAGGTTTATTGGCAAAATTTTATCACTGTTTCTGTCATTTGAGAATTTCTTTATTTCATGCTCATTCCTGAACAATATCTTTAAATATATTAAACTTGGATTTGACAGTGCTTTTCTTTCAGAGCTTTAGTTATGGAGTTCGAATATCTTGGCCTTAAATGATTTATATTAAGAAATCTAGTGTCATTTGAATCATTCCCCCTTTAATACATTGTTTTGCTCTAGTGTTTTAATTTAACTGATTTCAAATTATGTTCTTTATCTTTTGAGTTCATTATGATTTGTCTTGTCATGATTTCCTTTTAGAGTACTCTATTGGAGCTTCCATGAGCTTTCTTCTGTAAACATTTAAATTTGTGAGTTATGCCAAATCTGAATTATTTATTCAAATATTTTTTCTCTGGCCAAATTTCACTTTTCTCTCCATTTGAGAGTTCAGTGATATATATGTTATGCATTTGGATACCAGAACCTCAAGTCCTTGAAGTTCTGTTGACCTGTTTTTGCTTTTTTAAATTTTGTTTGTTCTTCAGATTGAATAATTTCTATTAATCTATCTTCAATGTATTGAAGTTTTTCTCTATCGTTTACACTTTACTATTACGTTGATTTTGCCATTATGTCCATTGAGTACTTTTTAAAATTTAAAATAGTATATTTTTCAGATCTATAATTTCCACTTGGTGCATTTTTAACTTATGTTATTTGCTGAACACATTTTTTTCCTATTTATTTTAAATGTGCTTGCCTTCACTTCATGGATTATAAGTACGGTAATATCCATTTTATAATATGTGTCTGATAACCCATTATCTGTGTAACATCAAGGTTGACATGTTGATTTTTTTTCTTGAAAGAATTTGTCAAATTTTCTCATTTTTTTTCCTCTTTTAATTTTTATTTTAAAATTATGGGGTACAATTCAGGGTGAGGTATACAAATATTCATTGTTCAGGTACCCTTGTTGATGAGGTGTGCCCCCCCATCCCAGGCAGATATTGACTACTGTCAATCCCACCCCCCCAACAGTTTCCCGCTGTCAATCCTTTTCTTATAGTATTACAGTAGTTGTTCAAGAACCATTTATGAGTGAGAACATGAGATATTCAGTTCTTTGTTTCTGTGAGAGATCACTCAGTATTATAAACTCTAATTTCATCCAGGTGGCTGCAAAGTTCATGATTTTGTTCTTCTTTATGGCTTCTTTATTGTGTATAGGTACCACATTTTTTTACCCAGTCCTCTTTTGATGTGCAGTATGTTGGTTCCATGTTCTTGCTATTGTGAATAATGCTATGATAAACATATGTGTGCAGGTATATTTTTTATAGAGTGATTTGAGTTCTTTGGGGTATATTCCCAGTAGGGGTTCATATGGAAGGTCGATTTTTAGAACTTTTAGGAATCACCACAATGATTCCCACAGAGGCTGTACTAGTTTACACTCCCATCAGCAGTTTAGAAGTGTTTCCTTTTTGATACATTGTCTCCAGAATGTTATTTTTTGAGTTATTGATGATGGCCATTCTGACTGAAGTTAGGTGGTATATCAGTGTAGTTTCAATTTGCATCTCCTTGATGACTAGTGAGGCTGAACATTTTTTCATGTATATGTTGGCTGCTTGTACGTCTTCTTTTGAGAACTGTGTCTATTCATTTATTTTGTCCACTTTGTAATGGGGCTGTTTGTACTTTTCTTTTCAGCACATTTGAGCTCCTTGTAGATCCCTGATGTTAGTTATACCTTTGTTAAACACGGAGTTGGCAAATATTTTTTCCCAGTCTGTGAGCTTCTCCCTGCTCTCTTGATGGTTTCTTTCACTTTGCAGAAGTTTGTCGGTTTAATGAGGTCCCACTTGTCTATATTATCTCTTATGGCCTGGGAACTTCGGGTTTTGATCAGGAATTGGTTGCCAGTTCAACTTCCAGAAGAGTGTCTTCTGGATTTTCTAAGGTTCTTATAGTTTAAGGTTTTACATTTAGGTCTGTGATCCATTTAGAGTTGATTTTTGTGTATGGGGATAGGTAGAGGTTGTGTTTCAATCTTCTGCATGTGGTTAGCCGGTTTTCCCAGCACCATTTACTGAATAGTTCTCCTCTCCCCAGTAGTGGATGGTGGAGACTTATGAGTTAGTTGAGAAACTGAAATTTTGCTTCTGGATACTCAATTCTATTCCACTGGTCTATTTGCCTATTCTTGTACCAATACCAGCTATTTTGATTATTGATTATTGTAGCTTTATTATAAAGTTTAAAGTCTCGGAGTGTGATATTTCCTGCTTCCCCGCCCCCCGCGAGGATTTTTTTAGCTATTCTTTGTTGTTTATGTTTTCATATGAATTCCTGTATTGTTTTTTCAAGGTCTGAGAAGAATGTTGCCGGTAATTTGAAGGGTATTGCGTTAAATCTTTAGATTGCCTTAGGTAAAATGGACATCTTAACAATGTTGATTCTTCCAATCCATAAACATGGAATATTTTTCCACTTGTTTGCATCATCTTTGATTTCTTTGAGCAGTGTTTTTTAGTTTTCATTGTAAAGGTCTTTCACATCTCTGGTTAGGAACATGCCAATGTATTTTTGTGTGTGTGACTTTTGTGAATGGAATTGTACTTTTTATTTGGACTTCTGTTTATGATTGGTGTATAGAAATGTGATTGTCTTTTGCACATTTATTTTATACCCTGAGAATTTGCCAAAGTCCTTTATCAGTGCAAGGGGGTTTTTGGCAGATTCTCTTGAGTTTTCAAGACACACAATCATGTTGTCTGCAAAGAGAGATAGCTTGACTTCCTCTTTTCCTATTTGGATACCCCTGATCATCTTCTCTTCTCCATTTGTGCTAGCTAGGACTTCCAAAACTATGTTGAATGGGAGGGGTGAGAGTGAGCATCCTTGTTTTGTTCCAGTTTTCAGGGGAAATGGTTCCAATTATTGTCTGTTTAGGAGTATGCTGATCGTGGGTTTCTTGTAGATGACTCTTACTATTTTGAGGTATGTTCTACCTATGCCTTAATGTTCGAGAGTTTTTATCAAGAAGGGGTGCTGGATTTTATCAAAAGCTTTTTCTGCATCTAATTATATAATCATGTGGTTTTTGTTTTTATGCGTATTGATGTACTTAATTAGGCTTATGGTCTTGCAAATGTTGAATCAGGCTTGCCTCCCGGGGATGAAGCCTACTTGGTCATGATGGATGCTTTTTAAGATGTGTTGTTGAATCCAGTTTGCTAGGATCTTGTTGAGAATTTTAGCATCTATGTTCATTAAAGATATTGGCCTGTAGTTCTCTTTCTTTGTTGGGTCTTTACCTGGCTTGAGTACATTTTCTCATTTTTTGTATGTAAATTATTCTGAACATTATACATATTATGTTGTGTAGACAATAGGTCTTGATCTAATCCTTGGGGGATTTTAAAAATCAGACACAATGTGAAAAGGTAATGTCACACTTAATGTTCTAGCTCATCTTCTATGAGAGATCAGCCCAAATTATTTATCTACTCTACCTTAGCTTTTTTCTATATATTTCCACTCAGAGTTTTATCTTTGAATTTGATCATATTTAATTATCAATTCAGTTATCAAATACTGTACTATGCCAGTTGAATCTGTTCCATCCATGCATAATGTAGAGGAAAGTCTGAACCATATAGCAAGCAGTAATAAAATTGTTTTTTGCCTTTTTAATATACAATAGAAATAAATAGAAAAATGCAAGGAAATACTGCCCATCAATAAGAAAAAGGCAGGAAAAACAAGGAAAGTCATGCAGAAGGTTTGAATGACAATTTCTCAAAGCTAAAGCTTTGATGTAAGTAATTAAATATAAAAATATGTAGTAATCAGATATGAGCAATTTAAAAGTCAATAAAATACCATAAAATTCAGTTTCTAAAGTCAAAAATGCTAGTATGGGTAGACTGTGCATTGCTTGTAGTTGCATAAAATGACACAAGCATTTTTTAGAAAAATCTGAAAGAAATAAGTGAAGTCAGTTATCTTATCCTGTTATCCTGCATTCTACTTATAAATATAGATTTTGAGGAACATTATACCTGTTTGTAATAGGTCTTGAATTAGTATTATCTTTCATCATTTATCATTTTATTAAATAGTTGGAAAGCATCTTGATATCTAGCATGAAAAAGTTGATATATACCATATCACGTGTATTTGTTATAAAATGCTATGAGTCACTTGGAAGTGATTAATCTGATGCCATATTGCACACAGACAGATTTTTGAAGTGAAATTTATAAGCACAACAAGCACAATAGATATCTATGTAATGGAAGATATTGCTAACAGTTAGGAAGATTATAGCTATCTCTGTTGGTGTCTCAAACATATTATCTTAGTATTCATATTTCTAGTTACAACAATGGTTTCTTACTGTATAAATTGCTGATGAAGGGCTTTCTTAGTTTTTGATAGTGTACATAGTTCATGTTCAGGGAAAGTCAGAGTTAAAGTTAGTTAAATTCCCAAAAGCCATACTTAACCAAAAATGATTAAACATTGGTGAATATATATTACAGTTTTCTTATTTCTTGGGAAAGACAGCTCAGCCAGCTATGTTTTTCAGAAAGGCCCAAAGGGCATTACCTTTAATAAATGGATAAAGAATCAATAATGAGGTGGGATCAATGACATCTTTAAGAAATTCAGTGGTGGCTCCACTCAGTAGGCCAAGTGGAAATCAATGTTACTTGAATTTAACTGCTTAAGTGTGGGTTGGGATAATAGAATTATGGAATACTAAAGAAGGTAACAATGGCACATAGCTGTTGACAACCAGTTGGATGTAATTACCTGAATAGGCTGCAAATTAGAAGTGGCTAAAGGAGTAGTGCCACAAAGGGATCTGTCACAATGGTTAATTGAACATGGTGCTCGTAAGAGGGCACAGTTGGTCTGTCAGTAGAACATTGGTTTATTTATATAGTCAAAATACTTTGAGGTGATTAAACAATTTGAATCCTTAATAAACAGTCTTAGTATTTTTGTGTAATACTCAAACTTGAGCCAGTTCTTAGATCCAGAAGTTCACCAAATAATTGGCAGTTTGTAGCCTCTGGAGGACCACATACAGCATCTGTTACCCCAATCCTTTGGTAGAGGATTATATGGTCATTTATCAGATTAACTGTACACCAAGAAGAGGGGGAAATGGCATGTAAAGATATTTTGGTGGATGCTGGTATGAGCTGACATTAATTGCAGGAAATCCTAAACAACATTATATACCCACTATTACAGTAAGAGCATATGGGAGCAAAATGATCGTGGGGGTCTTAATTTCCTCTCCTAATAGGTCCAATGAATGGGGAGCATTCTTGATCCCTATGCCATTCCCTTGTTCCCTGAATATATATACTTAGAATGGATACTTATGTTAGTTAGACATCTTATGTTGGTCCCTAATCATTTAGTAAGAGTCAATATGAAATAAAAAGTTAAGTGAAAATCTCTGCAACTCTCACCCAGCACAGCCAAGAAATTAAATCAGTAAAAAATATCAATCCTGGATAAAATGGCTGAGATTAATCCCACTAATGGGAAGGCAAGGGTAGTGGTCCCCACTGAATCACAATTTATTTACAACTCTGGTTCCTGCAAAAATTCAGCTGTATCACACATATCACATGCCACAATGGTAACTACTGACATCTTGACTAGAATGTATCCAGTAAATCAGCAACTTGGTATGTGAATCTTACTTTGGTGAATCAGTTTATTTTAATTTCCATCAGAAAGAGACATCAAAAAGCACTACCTTCTTGTCTTTAGGCAGAGCTCTGTTAACTCACCTATGTATTCATTATATAATTTAATGAGACCTTAATTACCTTTACCTGATATGGAGCATCACACTATGTGAATAATGTGCTGCTCACATTTCCCCATAATATTCCAGTTAGTTCAGTTTGTGTGAGAAGCAGACACCAAGATTGTATGTACAAGATATATGTTGGGGGAATTATATGTGAGAGGAAAAAGAGAAGTCACCAGCCATGACAGGAGAGCAGTCAGAATGCAACACAGTTTGTCCAGGGGAAGAAAGGAAGGTTGGATAGACAGTATCGACTGCAGCAAAATTTTGGGTAGGTTTGGCCAAGTCAGTTGGGATTTTTTGAGTCAAAGTATTATGACAGAGAATTTCCTTATTTTATAAGTATTTCCCTGCTGTGCTTAGATATGTTTTTAAGAACTGCTCATGGGAAATGTAGCCTCAGAAAGAATGCATTGATAGCTTTAGACCAGCGCAGCAGCTATGACTGCTCAATAAATAAGTTTCCCTCAGCAGCAGATCTAAATAGTATGTTTTTGTAGCCATTACAATTATTATGGGATATTGTGATTATTTGACTTTACACATGCTTATTTCTCTATTATAACATCCTACTTTTTCCACTGGCTCTTGAGAGCCAAATTTAAACATTATCTCCCTGGAGATGAAGTATTCTGGGAAGGGGATATACATGATTGATCTGCTTTAGTTTTGATTCTTGTTAAAAGTTATCTTGCCTTATAGGGTTGTTACTATATTTGTCTATCTAGATCTACCAAAATTCCTTGATAATTTCTTTTTCAAAAATTTTGGTGAATTCCTGGATGTCCAACATCAAATCCTTTCATTCATATGACCATGACTTCTAGTATTAATTTTGGCTTCCTGGTATCACTTAAAAATGTTTTTGAAATGAAGTGTTATTAAAAATGAAAATATAAATTAATCATTGTAATTAACTCTATTTTTCTAGTTCCCTTACTTTTACACTATTGATAATGCTAATTAGACATTACAAGATAACATTACTCTGTAGATTTTCAATAATTGATCCCTTTTTCTGTCTTTTCTTCCTGACTATTCCAGCCAGAATTGGAGCTAGCATTGCACTAATCATATACTATATTACTTTTGTTTGCTTGTTAAGTCAGAGTATACTAATTAATAAAACTATTTTATAACATTTACATATTTATGCTATTAAAATTAAGAAGTACATTCTAGTTATAGTAGGTCACAACAATTGTTATTGAATTGTTTTTCATTTGGAGTATGATATAAATTTTCAAAGAGTTTTATAAAACTTAATCTAATTTAATATCATAAATTAGACAAACTTTTACAATCTTTCTTTCTTAATAAGAAGGTGGATCCTCATTATTTCAGTTCACCTTGTGTTGCTATAACAGAATACCTAAGGCTGGATAATTTATAAAGAAAAGTTTATCTAGCTCAAGTTCTGTAGACTGGGAAGTTCAAAAGCATACCACTTCATCTGGCTGATAAAACACGGTAGAATTTACAATTTTTTTTTTGTAGCTGGATAATAATCCATTATGTGTAAGAAGCAGAAAAACAAGTAATGTGCAAAGAGACTCACATGGTAAGAGAGAGAGCAAGGGTGAGTCTAGGAAGCTGAACTCACTTTTATAACACCATGCTCTTATGATAACTAATAGTCTTGCACAAGCAAGAGCTCCCACCTGAGTGAGTGAATCCTCACTTCAACCAGATTGCATTAATCTGTTCATTAGGGATCTGAGCCCATGACTCAGACACTTCTCCCCAAGCTCCACCTCCCAACACTGCTATGGGGACTATTAAACTTCAACATGAATTTTGGCAGAGACAAGCCTCATCCAAATTATAGCACTCATAAATATTAAAGTTTTTCCCAAGATCACAAAGAAAACACTTTGTTTTCAAAATTATTCTCTCAGGAAAAATTTTAACGATTGTTCTCACAAAAAGGAAGATACTTTTCTGTGATACTGCAGGTATCAGATAATAAGTGCAATAAATTAACGCCTGTTTCAAGAACAAAAAGATAGAGGCATGCCTTCAAAATAAAAAGTCATTATAATGCTAAATAACTTAAAGTATAGAAATAATCAAGAGGAACCTTCATTTAAATTCCATTATACATAATGAAAAATTCACTAAGAATTTTTGGATATCAGCTGTGTATGATGTGAATCTCAGTTTAGAAGTAGACAGTATGGAGACTTTAGTATTCTGGATAACCACTTTCCCTTCTATATTTCTCATCAATAATACAAGCCAAGTTTTTCTGAGTTTTTTGTATTCTTTTATTGTTGTTATTTGTGGCTACAAATCCAAATAAAAAATGAAGACACACACACACCTATATATCATGTACACATACAAATATACATATATGTGCATAAAAATACACATTATAGCCATATATTAGATAACATATATTTATAATAAAACTAGTAGTAAAATATTTTTGATCATAAAGAATATCTGTCTCAGGTAGCAGACATTCACTGAGTTAAAGAAAAAAATCTAAAAATTAAAATAAAATTTCGATCCTGAAGTGATATTACTAAATTATCACTTCATATAAAAAGAATGATTTTTATATAATTACAGAAATCAAACATTTTATTGTACTATTTCTCTCCTATTTATGCTTTGGGATTAATGTGGAGGAGATAACAGTATGTACAAGTAAAATATATAAGTCATGTGGAGCTAGAAAGGAGAGGTACATGTAGATTTTTTTTTTATTAGCTATTATCATTGTTGGATACAAATATCCTTTTATATATATTTTATTCTTTTTTATTTTAAAGATGTGGGGTACAATTCAGGGTAAGGTACACAAACGTTGTTTTTGCAGATACCCTTGTTGATGAGGCGTGCCCCTCCCTTGAATAGCAGTTTCCCTCAATTGCCAATCCCAACCCACCTCCCCTGGCAGTTTCTCACTACTGCCAATCCCTTACTTATAGTATTATGATAATTGTTTAAGGTTTGCTTATAAGTGTGAACATATGGTACTCTGTTCTTTTTTTCTGTAATAGATCACTGAGTATGATAGACTCTAAATCCAAGTTGCTGTGAAGTCCGTATGTTTGTACTTCTTTATGACTACATAATATTCCATTCTGTATATATGCACAACATATTTTTTAAATCCAGTCCAACTTCAATGGGCAGCATGGTTGGTTCCATGTTTTTGCTATTGTGAATAGAGTTGCATCTTTTTTTGTAGAATGATTTGAATTCTGGCGAACAGACATGAAAAAGTGCTCAGCCTCACTAATCATTAGAGAAATGCAAATCAAAACCACAATGAGATACCACCTAACCCCAGTAAGAATGACCATCATTAATAAAACAAGTAACAACATGCTGGCGAGGATGCAGAGAAAAAGGAATGCTTCTACACTGCTGGTGGGAATGCAAACTAGGGCAACCTTTTTGGAAGACAGTTTGGCGATTTCTGAAAGAACTAGAAATTGACCTTCCATATGAGGTATTTTGGCTGTCTCTTCACTGTAGAAAACAGAACCACTATTCCAGAAAGCATGAAGAGAATCCTCAAAGCATACTAAGACTGAGATGCTATAAAATAAAAAAGTGAAGAAGCATATTTAGTCAAGTTGCTTTATATTATAGACATAATATTTATGTTATAGATTGTCTGATGTATATTTAGAATTAACAAAAAAATATTCAGTAAGCTACTTTCTTTCTGGTTTAACAAGTAGTTCAATAAAATTCACATGTGATGTATATGACACTGATAATCACCTAAGATGGTTACAAAACAAGATTCTTCCGTTAAAAACTATGAGTTGTAGAAATAAACATGAAAGAGCCAAAATTCTTTTGTCATCATACTATATTACCCAGTCTATTTTTTTCATATTTTGATTCTTAAGATCCTTTTTCCTTAGCTCTCCTGCCAACCAACTAAAAGTTAAATATATAAAAAGAGCATCTAGACTAGGAAGGATCAGGGACTTGCTTTGCTTGGTTGAAAAGCAGTTATATAATGCACAAGAGATTTATATATTCCTTAGACTCTTGGGTTTGATGGGATGGAAAGAGCATATGCCTCGATTTTATACTTCAAGCACAAACTACCTCATGTTTGCCTCTGAAGCATTTACAAGCATGTCACATCATTCCTTTCAAGGATCCATAAAAACTAGCACCGTCATTTAAAATTTTTATTTTTTGCTTAAAGTAGACTCTCTTCTCATATTTTGAAGCATGCCTTTCCACAGTATGTGGAACACAAATAATTTTGGTTTTAAAGCCACTAAACCCCATGTAGACTCAGGACACTATACAATGTAGCCATTTATTTTTATCATATTTGTAAGTGAAACTTATATGATGCTGTCTCCCTATAGGAATGCTTACAGAGCTGATGAAAGAGTACAATGCAGATAATGGATAAACTGCCAATTAACAGAATCAAAATAAAGGAAATATAAGACTTCAAAAGAAAAGGAGCAATGACGATTAAAAATCAGGGCAGTATTGTGTGATATGTCAGACATATAATTTTAAATGAATATAGAATCCCGATTCATCTTTGGTAATCTATATTTTAAATGTACATTAATTTGAAGTGAAAGTTTTAAAATATTAGATCAGTGTTAGAACATTCTTTTAGCAACTACATTCTAATGATTAAAAAAGTAAAACAAACAACAAAATTAGAGATTATTATATTGTCCCTTCTACCTTCCCTAATTTATTCAGGGTGCAGATCATTGGCATATTTGGTGACTACTTTGAAAATGTTTATATAACATTTTATTATTTCTTGAAATTATTGTAAATATCATTTTTTAGTAGGACAGTCCTTTTATTTATATTAAAATCATCCCTTTAACCCTTGCAACACTATTTTTTCTAATAATCTCAAAACAGTTGAAAATTTATGAAATTTTAGTTCATTAATATTAGGTGAAGGTTCAGAACAGAAAAGATCTATTTATTTTACAGAGCTTTTTCTGGTGTATCATGATATGAAAGGAGCGTCATGATCATACACCACATAATGTCACATAGGAGCATTTTCTCTGGGGACTTGTCATTTTTTGTCATCTGTTGCTTATTTCTCTCTAACATAAATGCCTAAATCCTCAAAAAGATTTTTTTCATAGGTAGCACATTTGCCTACTTCTCTCTGACTTGACTTTTAAGAACTCTGATACCTCTATTGCTATGTTTGATACTTTCCTAATATATTTATTTCCATATACTCACCTAGTCTACTTTAAAGTGTCATTTGGAAACAACCTCTTTTCTTAATAAGCTTGTTTCTTGTTAATCTCCTTCCCCTTCCACTTGCTAATTAAAAGTCAGGACACCTCAGATGACACCATACTCAAAACTCATTATTTCAAGCAGGATAATCTTGCTGTCTTTCAGGGAAACTGACTTGAAAAGAGTAAAACATATGTATTTCGATACCCTTTATTATTTAAAAAAAGAGAATCAACATCATAATATCTTCACTGTTCAACTAAAAACAATTCACAGTCAACTTCTGCTGCAAGTCAGTCCTGAACCTATTGACAATTTTGGAACACTTTGATGTCTTGTTTTTCTTGTCAGTTATCAGCCCTGGATAAAATATAATAAAATGTTTGAAGAGCAGTCCATGTGACATATGAGGCTTAATTGGATAGGCAAGTTCTGATCTTCTTTCAAGATCAAAATAATTAGAGTTTTCAAGATAAAAATAATCACAATTTGCCCAAATGTTATTGGTCTGACTCAAGTTTAAAAACTTACTAATCATAAGGCAAATAGAAAATGGTGAATAAGCGGGAAGATAGATAGACTAAATTAGTTAAAATAGCAGTCTGTACAGAAGCATATTTCAATTCTTAGTTTACATTAAACTACCCCAGTTAACCTTAAGAGAGAAAAAAGATTGGCTATTGATATAAAGAGACTTACACAATAAGCTACATATGGAGAAGACACTCATGCTGACCACATATAATACACACACACACACACACACACACACACACACTCACACACACATATATACACACATTATGTTTATAATTGGTGAAAAATTGAATACATTTCTGGTGTACATGCGACCTGAAAACATGTATACATTGGGGAATGGTAAAATCGAGTCCACCAACGTATGCATTACTTTGCGTAATCACCATTTCATTCCCTAAATTCAAATCTCTTTGATATAACATTTTCCTACTCATATTCTCAAAATGATTAAATTCATCAAAATAACTAAAGGAGATGGAGTTATTTTCTAGATTAAAGTGAATTTCTGAAATTGTCTGAGGACGTTCATGATCTTCTGAAACAATGCAGCATCTATTAAGGGATGCAGTCATCCTAGGCATGTTTTCTTCCATGCTACAGGCATCTAACTGATAATTCTCTTCTTCCTGTTCATTATTCCCTCATCATCTTTAATATCATCTTTGAAATAACTGAATTTTTTTAAAGGCAAATAGAGCTGTAATTATAAGAAAAATACTGACTCAATCTATGGTATCATTACATTTGTAAAAGCTAGAAAAGATAATTTTCATCATGTAGTTTGAGAGACTAATTGAGGTGGATTTAAAAATGAGTGACAGGCTGGGCTCGGTGGCTCAGTCTTAATCCCAGCTGTTTGGGAGGCCGAGGCTAGTGGATTGCCTGAGTCCGCGGGTTCAAGACCAGCCCGGGCAACTTAGAGAAACCTCGTCTCTACAATAAATTAAAAAGCCGGGCGTGATAGCGGGCGCCTAGAGTTCCAGGTACTTGGAAGGCAGAGGTGGAAGGATCGCTGGAGCCCAGCGACACTGGGGTGTTCGTGAGTGTGCCACTGCCCCCAGCCGGGCGACGGAGTGAGACTCCAACTCAAAACAAAAAAAGAGTGACAAGTTATGAGAATAATCAATCTTTTGCTTGTTTGTTGGCTCCATTTTTTTTTTTGGATGCACCGTGATTACTAAACTAGAAATCAATAGCAAGCAAGATACTGGGATAAATGACCTAAGGGAACTCGTATGTGAGAAGGGCAACTCTACATACTGGCTCAAGTGAATTATACCTATGCTGACAATGCAGGTACTTGGATTTTCTCATCATTTTCTCTTCTCTATAATTATGCCAATGATTACCAATATATCTATTTCAGCTTAGACTCTGTCCTTGGATTTAGATTGTAAGTGGACAATCTTTTAATTACTCTTAGTGTTTGGCATTTCCAGTCCTGTTATAAATTATTTTGACACCAGTTAACTGCTATTGTCTTTAGTTTTGTTTCTTGTTACTTAAAGTTAGGCAACCAATTATCTCCTCACTCATCTTCCCCTCAGAAGATTAATTCAACCTGTAATAAAGTAATTATTCCAAATGGAGAATAGTTTCTATCCTCTCTACACATAAAAACCCCCCACTTTTTGGACTTTTTAAAAAATCAAGGTGGTTCAATTAATATGATACGCAATTATAAAAGAGAAAGAAATAAAAGAAAAAATTTTTAAATATCCCCATAGATTTCTCTCAAATTCTGGCTCTGGTTGATTGAGTGAGTAATATGGCAGTAAGCCAACCTGACCTTCTTCCAAAATCAGTCACAATAGAATCTGCTGGATTGAAATAGAACATTAGGAGTTTAGTTTGGCACGCAGTATATTCAACCAGTACTATATTTGTGACATGATTCACTGGGCCAACCGCCCAGAGGAACTCTGTGTCTGGTTGCCCAGTTTTGAAATACGGAGAAGAGTTCATGACCACCATGCTTTGTAAACCCACATTTCTGAAAATTATATTTCTCTATTTAAAAAGACTGTGAGATAGCCAGATGTGTGTATTGGGAAAAATCAACCATTTTATGAAAAGGCTTTTGTGTACAGTTTCTAAAAACTCATTGGTATCACTTGAATTGGTTGCATGTTGCTTTCTGGCAGAGTAATTTCTGTATTTCTATAGTTGGCTAAAAATGATCAGCATTCAAGTTGCACTCAAAGATTCTACAAATATATCATCAGCGATATTGTGTTTTATTAAATAAGCTGTTAGGGAAACTGCAGCATAGTAGAAAGAACATGAACTTTGTGTCCTCCAAAAAATTGGGTATGAATCCAAATTCATTCACATACTTGCTATGAAAGCATAGATAAATTTATTAACTACATTTCCAAAGATTTAGGTTTTCAATCATCCAAAACATTGCATCATTGGGAGGTATTAAAGATTACATGAGATAACCTATGCAAACCCTGACAGCAATCATCTTCTGAGGAAATAACTGTCATTTTACTCATTTTCCATAAAAGACCAAACTCATGTTAAAATGTAGACATTGTGAACTCCAAAACCAAAATGTAGCTAAACAGTACTATCCCCTCTAATATCACTTATTTATATGTTCAACAACCTCCTATTCATTATCATTTTCAATATTATTGCCATCATTTTTTTCATAGTTTCTGCATTCATTGAATTTATTATTATACCATCAACAATAGCAGCAATATTATCAGCACAAGTGCTGGAACCTAGAGCCCAGATAAGTTTTCAACCCTAAAATTTCTTACTCATCCAAAACTGGACAAATCATATCTTTTCTAAATTGAGGTTTTCCAATATTCAAATAATTTCATTATGGTGTCATTCACAAGTTTAAGTAAAAATATTTGAGTATAATATTTATAACAATGAATATATACAGTGATTATAAAATGTTATTTCTATACAATTGGATTGATTGTTGATTGAATAAAATGTGACTCTTGAAGAGTATTTGGCCTTAGTGGGTGGTTCAATTATGGTAGTTTTTACTAGGTTCCTGTGTTCTTAGTTTTAAATTGATGGCCACAGTAAGATGTCTCAGGCTTAAGCCAGTATTTGTGATCTAAAATGAACTACACGAGGAGCCAAACAATTGTGAATTGAGGCTTTTGTGTTGTCGTTAATGAGGCACATGATCACTTGCAAAAGCTGTAACCAGTTTAAGCCTCATTTTCATCACCAAAGTCTTTTAGAATGGCAAGTAGAATCTTGCATACTTCATGAATGGTGAAAGGATTATGTCATAATATCAAAAATATAAATTGAAAGTCAATATTAAGGTAACATTATTTGGATTGTTAATCCTTTCAAATAGTGTCCTAACTAAATTAAGCATTCAGATGGGAGTAAGAAAGATGGCTAGCCATGTCTCTTGATCAAATTATGTCACTAATGAGTCTGACTAGGGCACAAAGGAAATTAATTTTGTTGGTTTTGAAAGAAATACAAATAGAAACATGGCCATAAATTGCACCACAAAATCAGTACTCTAGTAATTGAGTGCCACAGATCTGAAAGCAATCTAAGAGAAAAAACAAGTTTTCTCTGCATATGAATTAGTGAATTATTAATAATGTTAATAATTGGCATTCACAAAGCACAACAGACTAATGGATAGAATAATATACTTTTTCTTTTACTCTAAAATGTATTTAGTCTTCATTCATTCAAATGGTTCTAATGAGGCCAGCACTGATTGAGTATTTTGACCCTTTGTATATCACTTTTTCCAAGGTGAAATTTTACTTGCTCTCTTTCTCATTAAGCTTCCGTTTGAAAATGATTCATATTCAGAACTGAAGGAGAAGAAACCTGGACATTCATTAAGATGATTAATTAAAAAGAAAAATTTTATTCAGCTAAAAAAAATGATGCACAACCCTGTTAACCACTCAACATTGGCTGAGAATGAGAAGTGATTCCCAGAAGTATGATTCTTTTTCCTGGGGATAATGAAATCACTATCAGGATTAGACTTCTATAAATTGAGTTGACTTTATTGCACTGGCAAGACCCTCCTAATGTACTCGTGATACTGGCTTACAATTTGAACTTACCTGGGAACTGATTTACTTACATCCTTCATGTTTCAGTTCACAGATGGAATAAACCTTTTCTAAAGCCGAGTACTGGTATGTAATGTAACTGGTTCTTCTTACAGTTAGTTTCTTCTGCGTTAAATATTAATAAGCTAGGTTTTAGAAAGATATATTCTTCAAACATCTTTTGTGGGTTCTTCCACCTATAGATATTTTTAAAAATCTAATATACTTAAATCACTATGATAGTCACAGGTAACTATCAATCTACCTCCCATGCTTCCCATTCAATTTAATAATATACAGTATAATCCTACTTTGTGTTGCATGATTTTCTCAGGCCCTAATAGTTTGTACATGGGAAATTGAAATATATTTCATGGATAATACATAAAAGTAGCTTTTTCATTGGCCTATTTACTTCTACATTTCATACCAGGTATACCAGGGTTGGGAGAAGTGCCAAAATAAGGTATACACATTTTAAGGGATGTTATCTATGTGTTGCCTTTTGTTCACCACAATCAGAGGTATCTGGATGCTGATGGTAAATACTTTGAGCACCTCTTAATTGCAGAAGCCAAATATGACTCGTATTCATCTTTTGTTTTCAGTATATATTGAATATTACAATTTTAATACAGTTTTTCCTTTCTTAAAATGTGTATATATATATATATTTGGCACCCTCTGTATATCTCTAAAACAAATAGAGAAACAGATTTTTGTTATGGTAAATAAAATCATAAGTCATTACTGGATCATTAAATTTTTTTCTCCAACTAAAAATATAATATGCTGCTATCATAGTAAGATAAGACTTCAGGAAGAGTCTTTAACAGAAAGAAATGAAAAGTGTAGAACATTTAAATATGAAAGAAGTAATAGCAAAGGAAATAAATAACATTCTTGTTTTAAGAATATTATAATTTGAGCTATATCGGTTTTTGTAATTATATTTATTATTTCCTTTTGTCACATATCAATAAGTTTTGATAATTAAAGGCAAGAGAGGAATTAAGGTCTTCTCTCTTACCCTCTAGTCAAAACTGCTACCAAGTGGAAGTGAATCTAAAATGATATTTTGACACACAAACATGCATTAGCAAATGGCAATGAAACTCAGAGTCTGTACTTTTGAAAAAGCCTCAGCTCTGTCATTTTACCATTCTGAAAAGCACTTTGCATGAAAAGTTTATTTGAGATTATTGTGACAATATCCTGGAGGCAGACTTTAGTTTATATTTTAATCTGACCATGTGAGAGTATTCTTGTTGGTTAAACACAGAACAGGATCTACGGTTATTGCTAACATTTCAAAAAGTATTGTAAGCAATATAAATTTCAACTCCTAAATATTTTAGTATGATTCACTAGAAAAGTTAACATCCTCTTACCTTGTAAGGATTACATTATTACAAATTTAATAATAATGTAGTAGGAATACATAAACTTTTAATTTGATGATTTTCTTCAAAATCTCATTTTCCCACATCAGGATCTAATTCAGGACCAGTTATATCTGGTTGTTATATACCTCCATACTTTTTCAATTTTCAGTAGTTCTTTTGTTAATAATATTCTGATTTGTTGAAGGTGGGTGCAGATGCACATGACTGCATTATTTTGGTGATACTTAAATTCCCTCAATGTCCTTTCTTTCTTGTAAATTAAGGAGTCAAAACAAAATACCTTATTAGACTCAAATTAAACATTTCTTTTGTGCTGTTGCACTATGCCTAATATTCAATGCTTCAATTTGCATTAAATGTGGGAACATATTTTTTCACTCCAAAATGAGTGATGTCAGGATCTGGAGATTGGCTAATTGATTGAAATGGTGACGATTTGATTCTTTCTTTATGCATTGATTTTCTTGTCACCAAAACACACCTTAGCATCTCATAAAACCTCTCAGTCCCACTCCAGGTAATTCCCAACATCAGTTGATGACTGGTATTGCTAATATCTAATGATCACATTAGGAGCTAAGAAGTAGTAATTTTTTGAATAATTGTCTATACTTTCTTCTATACTTATTAACTTCATTCCTAATGTAAAGCTTTCCCTGTACAAGGCTAATTCATATATACAGGAGATGCATTTTCCACTGGAAAAAAATAATGCTCAGTTTCTTGGGGTTTTTTTACACTTCAGTTTCTTCCAAAATTGTTATCTAATCAGATTGTCAACATCTTTCTTGTTTGGATGATTTAGATGGCTCTAAAATTACTTTGCTAACTCAGTGATTAAACATGCCACTATTGCTGAGAATAAAAATATGAATTATTGTTTCGTTGATTTCATTCATGTTGTTATTTAAACTCATTTCACTATTTACAAATACCCGAATCACAACCATTACCAAATCTAATATATCATCATATGAATTGATAGAACTTAATTTATCCAAAACCACCCTTCTTATCTGGGTATTTATAGTATATTTAACAATTTCTTTTTTTGCCATTTTTAGTGGTTGAATTGCTGCATATAAATTAGTAATACCCTGTTAATATTCTCTTGTCCTTTACTCTCTCACAACAAGGCACAAATATCTATAAGTTGTCACCAAAAGCTCTTTTAGGAAGATTCAGTAATTCTCTAGATTTAAAAAAAAAAATCATTTCTGGCCATCAGTTATCTTCAGAAAACATAAGAGTGGTATTTCACAAGACTGCCTTATGTATTAAATCATTCAGTTTTCACATAGTGCTTCTTTTAGATAATATTTTGCTGTTGTACTGGGAAGTTATCCATTTAAATTAAGGCACCATCAACTTAATAACCTGAGGATTCAAGTCTCTTTATACCTAATCAAGAATTTTTTTCTAATTTATCATATGAAAGTGTTGGTATGGTCTAACTTGAATAAGCATGTCCCTCCCTGCCACTTCCCTTCCCCAAAATACCTTTCACCAATATTTCATCAAATACATTTACATTGATATTATTTTGTTAATGGTTACATTTTCAAGTTTGACACAATAATCTATTAGTCTGTGAGACCTTCCAATAATTTGCTTGGTGGACATTATTATCTAGATAATTTTCACAGTGGAATATCTCTACAGTACTATATAGCCTTTGTAATACAAGTGCATTTATGAGAACCTACAAATGTGATATAATCTACTTTAACCTTTCTAATCATGCTAGATTTTATTCTAGAGGTAAATGCACATGTAGTAGCTGCCATCATTTTTGTATGAATTCTTACCAGTCCTTTTCCTGTCTAAATTTCTTTATCAAATTACTTAGAAAGGACCCATAGAAACACTAGCTTGAGGCAGTGTTCATATTTTAGCACATTTGTTATATTTTAAAACAATTTTGTATTTATAAAAAGCTAACTTCAAACATTTTCCTTCCTAGAATCCTACATTGCCTCATTTTATTCAAGCACAAATGATTCCTATCAAAACCTCTGATGACAATCTAATTTTCTACCACTGCAAAGTGACTTTCTTTAAACCTGGGTACCCCATAGATGTCTCTATCTTGAGTCTTATTTTTTTTTATTTTTTATTTTTTTATTTTTTTGAGTTGGAGTCTCACTCTGTCTCCCAGACTGGAGTGCAGTGGCCGCTCCCGGCCACCGCAGCCTCGACCTGCTGGGCTCCGGCCATCCTTCCGCCTCAGCCTTCCGAGTAGCCGGAATTACAGGCGCATGCTACCACGCCCGGCTAAATTTTTGATTTATTGTAGAGATGAGGTCTTGCCAAGTTGCCGAGGCGGGTCTCGAACCCGCGGGCTCAGGCAATTCACTCACTTCAGCCTCCCAAAGGCGCGGGATTACAGGCTGAGCCACCGAGCCCAGCTTATATTTTTACTATAAAATATCTCAGGGTTATCACGCTGAGTTGACTTTATTTCAGGCATATAGTGACATGACTGTAAAATTTGCAGTTCATTTTTTAGTAAGCGTTTCCTGTAATGTTATTATTTGTGTTTATTATATTTCATTCATTTTTTTGTTTTTTCTTGAATATTTTTATAAGTACATTGTAATTTTTCTTGTCTACCAAAACTCACTTTCTGATACTTTCTTTTTCAACTTCTTTTAATGTTTAGAATTTTACTACTTTTTCCTTTTATTTCACCTAAGACTCATTTCAAATGTGTACACTCTTGAATTCTCCTGGCTTAGTGCTTACATTTGCTATGATTTTTTACTACAGTATTAATCTATTGCTTTATTGAATTTTGATATCTCTATTTTCAAATTTTAAAAAAATCTTAGCAATTGATTTGTCTTCCTAATATTTATTTTTGTTTTTTCTTTTATTGCTTCTAAATATTTAAAATTTATTTTACTACATTATAAAATTTTAAGCTATTATTATTTTTTCTATTACATGGTAATATTTTCTGATTTTTTTTCATGAATGTTGGAGGTGTTAATACATTCTTAATTTTCTTTTTTCCTCAGGAAATTTATTTAGTAATCCATCAAAATACTCCTGCTAATTTTTAGTGTGTGAAAACATGTTCTCATTATTTTAGAGGGGAAAATGAGTCAAGATTACTTATCCAGCTTCACAATTTCTAAATGACCACTCCTGTTGTTTTTGAAGAGTGGGAGAATAAATGACCTCGCCTATTCTGAGACATTCTCCAGTCCAATTCTCTAGACTCTTACTTATTTTGATCTAATGTCCTTGTCCTGATCAATTTTAATTTGCTATTAACAGTTTTCTCTAAGTCTTAGGTTTTATGTTAAAAGGAAGTGATTATAGGACTCAAATTTCTCCAGTTTTAAAAGTCATCACGTTGGCTATTTGTGTATCATCTTTTGAGAGATGTCTGTTCAGCTTATTTGCCTACTTTTTAAAATGAAGCTATTTACTTTTTTCTTGCTGATTTGTTTGAGTACTTTGTATATTCTGGATATGATTTATTTCTCAGATGTATAGTCTGCAAATATCTTCTATTCTGTAAGTGCCTATTTACTATGTTAATTGTTTCTTTTGCTGTGTAGAAGGTTTTTAGACTAATTAAGTACCACTTGTTTATGTTTATTTTTGGTGCATTTGTTTTTAGGGTGTTAATCATAAATTATATGCCTCGGCCAATGACCAAAAGAGTTATTCCTAGGTTTTCTTCTAAGATGTTTATTATATCATGTTTGACTTTTCAATCTTTTATCTATCTTGAGTCAATTTTTGAATAAAGTGGGAGATAGGTATCTAATTTAATTTTTTCTATGTAGCTATCCAGTTTTCTCAGCATCACTTGTTGAATAGGGTGGCATTTTCTCAGTGTATATTTTTGTCTGCTTTGCTGAAGATCAATTTGTTATAAGTTTTGGGGTATAATTCTGAATTTTGTATTCTGTTCCATTGGCCCACATGTCTGCTCTTATACCAGTACCATGCTGTTTTGGTTACTGTAGCCTTGTTGTATGATTTGAATTCAGGTGATGTGAGGCTTCCAGCTTTGTTCTTGTTAGACTTGCTTTGGCTTTTCTGACTCTTTTTTTGTTTCATATGAGTCTTTGTATTGTATTTTTTAATTCTGAAAAATAATGTTGGTATTTTGATAGGGATTGCATCTGAAGATTACTTTGGATAACATGGCCATTTTAACAATTTTGATTCTTCTAATCTATAGCATGAGGGGTTTGTTCATTTGTCTGTGTCCTCTAAAATTTCTTAAATCAATGTTTTGTTGGGATCTTTCATCTTTTTGGTTAAGTATATTCCTAGGTATTTTAGCTTTGGGGCAGCTATTTTAAATGAAATAGACTTCTTAATTTTATTCTCAGTTTGGTTGTTATTGGTGTATAGCAGTGCAACTGATTTTGTGTTGATTTTGTATCCTGAGGCTTTACTGAATTTATTTATCAAGTCCAGGAGTCTTTTGAAGGGGTCTTTAGAATTCTCTAGGTATAAAATCGTATTGACATACAGAGATGGTTTAATTTCTTCCTTCCCGTTTTAGATACCCTTTATTTCTTTCTCTTGACTAATAGCTGTGTCTAGGACTTCCAGTACTCTGTGGAATAGTAATGGTGAAAGTAGGCATCCATGCTTTGTTCCAGCTCTAAGTGGGAATACTTTACCCCATTCAGGATGATATTGGCTGTGGATTTGTCATATATATATGACTTTTATATTTTGAGAAACATTATTTCTTTGCTTATTTTGCTGAGAGTTTGTATAATGAAAGGATGCCGAATTTTATCAAATGCTTTTTCTGCATCTATTAAAATGATCATATAACTTTTATTATGAATTGTTTTTATGTGGTAGTTCATATTATTGACTTGAATATGTTGAGCCATTCTTGTGTTTTTGGATAAAAACTATTTGATTGCTGTGTATTTTTTTAATGTGTTGTTTAACATGGATTGTTAGTATTTTTTTTAGTAAGAAATTTTGAAGGTTTTAATAAAAATATAAAAACAAATTTTAAAATTTGAGCATTGTACATATGTGTCTTTGAAACTTTCTATTGATATGCATAAAAAATACAATATATATTCTTATTTTTTTCCTCTTTTAATTTTTACTTAAAATTGTGGGGTACAATTCAGGGCTAGGTATACAAATATTTACCATGCAGGTACCCTTATCGATGAGGTGTGCCTCCTCCTTCCCCAGGCAGATATATACTACTGTCAATCCCTCCCCCTGCTGCAATTTCTTGCAACTTTCAATCATTTTCTTATACTAATGCGATAACTGTTCAAGGTCCACTTAAGAGTGAGAACATGTGACACTCAGCTCTTTGTTTCTGTGAGAGATCACTAAGTATTATAAGGTCTAATTCCATCCAGATTGCTGTGAAGTTCATGATTTTGTTCTTCTTTATGGCTGCGTAGTATTCCATTGTGTATATGTACCACATTTTTTTAATCCAGTCCTCTTTTGATGGGTAGCATGGTTGGTTCCATGTTCTTGCTATTGTGAACAATGCTGCAATAAACATATGTGTGCAAGTATCTTTTTCATATAGTGTCCTGAGTTCTTCTGGTATATTCCCAACAGGGGGATTGCAGGGTCATGTGGAAGGTCAATTTTTAGAATTTTTATGCATCACAACAATGATTTCCACAGAATCTGAACTAGTTTGCACTCCCACCAACAGTGTAGAAGTGTTCCCTTTATGCCACATCCTCTCCAGCCTCTGTCATTTTTTGAGTTATTGATCATGGCCATTCTGACTGGAGTTAGGTGGCATCTCAGCATAGTTTCAATTTACATCTCCTTGATGACTAGTGAGGCTGAACATTTTTTCATGTATCTGTTGCTGCTTGTATGTCTTCTTTTGAGAACTGTGTCTATTCCTATATTTTGTCCACTTTGTAATGGGGCTTTTTTGTTGTTGTTGTTGTTTTGTTTTTTCTCTTCAGCACATTACAAGTTCCTTGTAGATCCTTGATGTTAGTTAGACCTTTGTCAGACATGGAGTTGGCAAATATTTTTTTTCCCAGTCTGTGAGCTTCTCCCTGCTCTCTTGATGGTTTCAGAAGTTTGCAGAAGTTTGCAGTTTAATGAGGTCCCACTTATCTATGTTATCTCTTATGTCTATGTTATCTCTTATGGCCTGGGAACTTCAGGTTTTGATCAGGAATTGGTTGCCAGTTCCAACTTCCAGAAACGTGTCTCCTGCATTTTCTAAGGTTCTTACAGTTTAAGGTTTTACATTTAGGTCTGTGATCCATTTGTAGTTGATTTTTGTGTATGGGGATAGGGAGGGGTCCTGTTTCAATCTTCTGCATGTGGTCAGTCAGTTTTCCCAGCACCACTTACTGAATAGATTCTTCTCTGCCCAGTAGTGGGTGTTGGAGACTTTGTCAAAGATGAGTTAGTTGAGAAATTGAAGTTTTGCTTCTGGATTCTTAATTCTATTCCACTGGTATATGCCTATTCTTGTACCAATACCAGGCTATTTTGATTATTGATTATTGTAGCTTTATTATAAAGTTTAAAATCTGGGATTGTGATATCTCCTGCTTCCCCCCCCCTCGAGGATTGTTTTAGCTATTCTTGGTTGTTTATGTTTTCATATGAATTCCTGTATTGTTTTTTCTAGATCTGAGAAGAATGTTGCTGGTAATTTGATGGGTATTGCGTTAAATCTTTAGATTACCTTAGATAACATGGAATCTTAACAGTGTTGATTCTTCCAATCCATGAGCATGGAATATTTTTCTACTTGTTTGCATCATCTTTGATTTCTTTGAGCAGTGTTTTTTAGTTTTCATTGTAAAGGTCTTTCACATCTCTGGTTAGGAACATACCAGCATATTTCATTTTTTTTTGTGTGGCTATTGTGAATGGAATTGTACTTTTTATTTGGACTTCTGTCTGTTTATAATTGGTGTATAGAGATGCGATTGTCTTTTGCACATTTATTTTATACCCTGAGACTTTGCCAAAGTCCTTTATCAGTGCAGGGAGGTTTTTTGGCAGATTCTCTTGAGTTTTCAAGATACACAATCATGTCTTCTACAAAGAGAGATAGCTTGACTTCCTCTTTTCCTATTTGGATACCCCTGATCATCTTCTCTTCTCCGTTTGCGCTAGCTAGGACTTCCAAAACTATGTTGAATGGGAGGGGTGAGCGTCAGCATCCTTGTTTTGTTCCACTTTTCAGGGGAAATGGTTCCAATTATTGTCTGAGTATGCTGGCTGTGGGTTACTCATAGATGGTTTTTACTATTTTTTTTTTTTTTTTTGAGTTGGAGTCTCACTCTGTTGCCCAGACTGGAGTGCAGTGGTTGCTTCCGGCCACCGCAGCCTCGACCCGCTGGGCTCCAGCGATCCTTCCTCCTCAGCCTTCCAAGTAGCCGGAATTACAGGCGCGCGCTACCACGCCCGGCTGATTTTTTGATGTATTGTAGAGATGAGGTCTCGCTGCCCAGGCGGGTCTCGAACCCGCGGGCTCAGGCAATCCACTCACCTCAGCCTCCCAAAGGCGTGGGATTACAGGCTGAGCCACCGAACCCGGCTGGTTTTTACTATTTTGAGGTATGTTCCACCTATACCTAGATGTTCGAGGGTTTTTAACAAGAAGCGGTGCTGGATTTTATCAAAAGCTTTTCCTGCATCTAATTATATAATCATGTGGTTTTTGTTTTGACATTTGTTGATGCATTTAATTACATTTATGGTCTTATGAATGTTGAACCAATTTTGCATCCTGGGGATGAAGCCTACTTAGTCTTGATGGATGATTTTTGAGATGTGCTGTTGAATTTAGTTTGCTAGGATCTTGTTGAAAATTTTAACATCTATGTTCCTCAAAGATATTGGCCTGTAGTTCTCTTTCTTTGTTGGGTCTTTACCTGACTTGGGTATCAATGTGATATTAGCTTCATAACACAATTTGAGGATAGTTCCATCTTTCTCAATCACCTGGAATACTTTCAATAGGATTGGTATCAGTTCCTCCTTGTAAGTTTTGTAGAATTCTGTTGTAAAGCCATCTGGTCCGGGACTGGTTTTTGTAGGTAGTTTTCTTATGACAAAATCAAAATCCTTGATTGTTATTTATCTATTTACAGTCTCAGTTTCTTCTTGTTTCAACCTAGGGAGGTTATGTGATGTCAGAAAGTCCTCAATTTCCTTTAGGTTTTCATGTTTGCTTCCATACAATTGTACATAGTAGTCTCTGATAATCTTTTGCATTTCTTCAGGGTCAGTTGTGACTTCATCTTTTGTATTTCTGATTGAGTTTATTTGGGCTTTCTCTCTCATTTTCTAAGTCAGTTTGGCTAGGGGACCATCTATCTTATTTATCCTTTCAAAGAAGCAGCTTTATGTTTCATTGATTTTTTTGTATTATCATTTTCTCTTCTATCCTGGATTTGGGCTTTTATTTTGGTGATCTGAATTCTTCTGCTGAGGTTAGGGTATTGGTGGTCTTGTATTTCCAGCTTCCTTAGGTGACTTGTTAGGCTATTAACTTGTGATCTTTCCATTTTTTTTCATGTGTGTTTGTAGAGATATGATTTCCACTCTTCCTGCTGCTTTCATGGCATCCCAGAGATTTTGGTAAGATGTTTCTTCATTTTCATTTATTTCCACGTACCTTTTAATCTCTGTTTTGATTTCATGATTGACCCAGGAGTTGCTTAGCATCATCCTGTTAGTGTCCATGTCTTTGTGGGTTTCGAGGGAAATTTGTTGGTGTTGGTATTTATTTTTATTCCACTGTGGTCTGACAAGGTGCATGGCAAGATTTTGACCTTATGAAATTTGTTTATGTTTGATTTATTGTCAATGATGTGGTCAATCTTGGAGTATGTTCCTTGTGGTGAGGAGAGGAATGTCTATTCTGTGGTCATTGGGTGGAGTGTTCTGTAGATATCAATTAAGTCCATTTGTTCAAGAGTCTCATTGAGGTTCTGGGTCTCCTTGCTGATTTTTTGTCTTGATGATCTGTGTAGGATTGTGAGTGGTGTATTAAAGTCCCCAGTTATGATAGTGTTAGAGTCAATTTCCTTTTTAAGTTTTCCTAGAAGCTGCTTTTTGAATATTGGTGCTCCTATGTTAGGTGTATGTATGTTTAGGTTAGATATTTCTTGCTGATGAATTGAAGCTTTTATCATTATATAGTGACCTTCTTCATCTTTTTAAACTTTTGATAGCTTAAAGGGTATTTTGTCTGAGATTAAGATTGCAACTCCAACTTTCTTTTGTGTTCTATTTGCCTGAAATTTTGTTTCCCATCCTCTTACTTTGAGACTGTGTGTAATTTCTGGTAAGATGAATATCTTTGAGAAAATATATTGTTGCCACATGATAGTTTATCCATTTTACCATTCTTTGTCTTTTCAGTGGTGCATTTAGTTCATTCACATTCAGGCTAATTATTGAAATGTGAGGGTTTACCTTTGTCATTAGGTTCTTATAGCATTGTTGTATTTGTTTGTTTGTTATCTTTCTTTTGGTTTTTTGGTTTTGTTCGTGTGTGTTTTCAATCTTTTCCCACTACTCTTATGAATAGCATTGTTGTACTTTTTTTCTTTTCTTCTGTGTTTAATACTTCCTTAAGTGCTTTTTGTAGGGGTGGTCTGGAGGCAGTGTAAATTCTTAGGGATTGGATGTCTGGGTAAGATTTTAATTACCCCTCACTGATGAAGCCTAGCTTGTCTGGGTGGTTACTCTTTGGCTGAAATTGTTTGTCTTTGAGAACTTTGAATATTGGGCTTCAATCTTTCTTAGCCTGAAGTGTTTCTGTAGATAAATCTGCTGCTATTTTGATTAGTCTTCCCAGGTAGGTAGTCTTATCTTTTTCTCTTGCTGCTTTTAGAATTTTTCTTTTATACCTACTTTGTTCAGATTATGTCTCTATGAGTTGGTCTTCTCATTTCTTGTCTTACAGGGATTCTCTGAATCTCTTGTGTTTGAATTTTTGCATCACTGATGTGGCAAGGGAAGTTTTCTTGAATAATTTCATGGTATGTTTGTTCCAGGGTGGTCTCTGTCTCTGTTTCTGCCTCAGGAAGTCCAATTACTCTTAGGTTCATTCTCTTGAAGTAATTGCTCATCTCTTGAAGGTTTTGTTGTGTCTTTTTTAGCTTCTTTTCTATGTTTTTGACAGTTTGAGTTAATTCTATGTTTTGGTCTTCAACTTCTGAGATTCTGTCTTCTGCTTGGCTAATTCTGCTTTCCATGCTTATTAGTTTGTTATTTATTTTAATCACAGTATTCTTTACTGCTGCTATCTCGGTTATCAACTCCTTCTTGTTTTCCTCTTGTCTCTTTTCAATTCTTTTTATTAATGCCTTGTTGTCTGAGTTTGTAGTATGTTACCAATCATTCTGGGGACTTTTCATTGTTTGCATTCTGAAGTCTGTCTTCTCATTATCTGATCTCCCAGGGTTCTGTGTGAGACCTATATTCTTCTTTTGGTTTTTCTTCATTTGTGTAGATTTTCCTCCCAATCTTTTCCTTTTTTCCCCATCTTCTTTAAATCTATTGTATAGGGGTGGTAGGGTTCCTTTTACTTCTGTTTGCTCAATTGCCTATTCTTCCTGTGTGAATCCTCTGGCTTTGTTAAAGCCTGAATCTGTTCTGTAGGTTAGGGGCTATATCTTTTGCAGTTTTGAGATTTATTTGAGGTGGGAGCTGTGATTCAAAATCTATCTGTAGATCCCAGTATCCACCGACAGGTGTATAGTTATGCTGGAACCTGCTTCCCATTGCCTTGTAATCTGTCCATGCAGTGGGTGTATAAGTTTGTTCCTTGAAATTAATATGAGGTAGGAAAAAGAAAAGAAGTGGAATAGGGAGGGGGGAAGCAGAAGGAGGAGAGAGAGAAGTGTAAGAGGGAAAACAGACAAAGGTACCAGCTCACAAATGAAAACACAGTCTTTATGGGAACTCACTTTAATGGAGATTCTCACAGTCCTACCTGTGCTGTCACCATCGTGCCAGAAGTCCTGGTTTGCTAGTATTTTGTTGAGCATTTTTGCTTCTATGTTCTTCAGGGATCTTGGTTCGTGGTTTTGTTTTTTTGTTGTTTCTTTTCCTGACTTGATATCAGGTTAATGCTGGCTTCATAGAATCAGAGAGCATTCTCTCCTGTTCAGTCTGATGGAATAGTTTCAGTAAAATTGGTATCAGTTCTTTTTTAAAAGTCTGATAGTATTCAGTTGTGATTCCATCAGGTCCTAGACTTTTATTTGTGGGAAAATGCTTAATTTCTAATTCAATCTCACTATTCATTTTTGGTCTGCTCAGGATTTCTATTTCAAGGCAAGTCAAGGTTTCTACTTCTACCTGAATCAAGGGTTGTACTTTTCCAAGAATTTATCCATTTCCCCTAGATTGTCTAGTTTGTTTATATAGAGGTGTTCATAATAATCTTAGATGACCTTTTGTATTTCTGTGATGTCAGCTGTAATATCTCCATTTTTATTTCTGATTGTGCTAATTTTAATCTTTTCTCTTTTAATTCATCTAGTTAATCATCTATCAATTTTGTTTATATTTTCAAAGAATCAAATTTTTGCTTCATTGGCTCTTTGTACTTTTTATTTCAATTTTGTTTTACTCAATGCTGCTCTTCATTTTTTTTCTTAGCTTTGGATTGGATTATTTTATTTTATTTTTTTAGTTCCTTGAGGTGTGGCAATCAATTGTTAATATGTTATCTACAAATATATGAAACAATGCTCAATTTCAGCAATCATCAAGGAAATGCACCTTACATGAGTTAGAATGGTCATTACTAAACAATAAAAAAGTAATAGATGTTAATGCAAATGTGGAGAAAAGGGAACATGTATACACTGTTGGTGGGAGTGTAAACTTGTGCAATCACTATGGAAATCACTATGGTGATTTCTTAAAGAACTAAATGTATATCTCCCATTTGATCCAGAAATTCCACTACTTGGTATATACCTAGAGAGGAACAAAGGTTGTTATACAAAAAAGATAACTGCACTCATGTTAATAACAGCACAATTCATAATTGCAAAGATGTGAATTCAACCTATCAACTGTGGATAATGAAGATGTGGTGTGTATGTGTGTGTGTGTGTGTGTGCGCGCACATATATATGTGTATGTGTATATATGCACACACATACTAGACTATTCTTCAGACATGAAAAGGAATTAAATAATGTCTTTTGTGGCAACTTGGATAGAAATAGCGACAATCAGCCTAAGTAAAGTAAATTAGGGACAGAAAATCAAATGTTATATGTTCTCATTTATAAATGGGAGCTAAACTAAGAATCTGCCAAGACATACAGAATGATATAATGGACACTGGAGACTCAGAAGGAGGAGAGGAGAAGGAGTTAGTGGGATAAATAAAATCTCCTATAAGGTACAATGTGCACAGGTGGGAGTGGAGGGTACACTTGAAGACCAGACTTCTTCACCACTATACAATTCATCCATGTAATCAGACTTCATATGTACCTCCTAAGGCTATTGAAATATTTTTTTTTTAAAAAGCCTTCATGTGTCGCAATCACCCTTACACTCATTTATGTATTTAACTTGCACAGCCACAGTTCAGTTTCAGTTATTATTCCAAGTTCACCTGCCATGCTTTCTAGTAGTACTTTTTGGATCCTTTGGGCGGTCTCTTATTCCAGACTCACCAGAAGCCTCATGTCTCCTTTTGGCTCCTCTTGTAACAGTTATAAAGGGTGTAGCTATGTGAGCTCTCTACTCGTATTTGACAGTTGGTGGCATAATGTATCCCTTACTTTAGTGGGTCTTTTCTTTTTCTTTTTTTTTTGAGTTGGAGTCTCACTCTGTCGCCCAGACTGGAGTGCAGTGGCCGCTCCTGGCCACCTCAGCCTCGACCTGCTGGGCTCCGGTGATCCTTCTACCTCAGCCTTCCAAGTAGCCGGAATTACAGGCATGCGCTACCACGCCTGGCTGATTTTTTTTTTAATTGTAGAAATGAGGTCTTTCTGCCCAGGTGGGTCTCGAACCCGCAGGCTCAGGCAATCCACTCACCTCAGCCTCCCAAAGGCGTGGGATTACAGGCTGAGCCACTGAGCCTGGCTATGGGTCTTTTTTTTTTTTTAACCTCACTTTTCTGAAATCTTTTTCTTTGTCTTCTTTGTTGATGTGGTAGTAAAGGAGGTTCAAAAATCATGCTACTGCTACCATTTCCTAGAATTATCCAATCCACTTATATTTAAATGTAGGAAACAACCATTTAACATCATTTGGGCATTAAAGTACAGAATTGGTAATTACTAACCTAAAATGCTCAGAGCACTTTTTAGACAAGAGTGAGTTTGCATTGGAACAGGTCAGAGTGTGAGAGTCTCCACAGAAGTGAGTATCGATTATGATTGTCTGTGTGAGGGTGTGTGCCACTAGGTGAGTGAAAGTCCATCTGAGAAGAAACTCAGGTTCATGCACTCAGGGCTTTCCTCTGGAAGTGACTGAAACTCATCACCACCCTGAGTTTGGAGTCCCCAGTGTGCAAGATCATCTGCTGTCCTTGGGCAGACAGAGACCAAAGAGAATAGCTGCTCCTCACCACCTGGCACCTGGCCCACTTCATCACCTGTGGCAACAGAATGGGCATGAGCAGCAAGAACTGTGGAGAAAGCAGGGTGCAGAAATCTGAAACAGAGTTCTACTGCTAGTGAGGAGATGTGGACTGGCACCATAATCTCTGTCCCGGGTCAAGAAAGAGACTTGCATTGCCCCACCCAGCTCTGTCCAGCCTCCAACCTGGACCCAGAGGCAAACCACTCATCAGACATGGAGAGACAGATGCTCCTCCCCCATGCTGGAACAGGCACAGACAGCGTCAGATCTGTGTGGGAGACTTGATAGCAGTAGCAGCATCAGACAAGTCACGTGAGTCCAGATCTGATCCATCCTCCTCCCATAATAGTCCATGGGCATCTGACCCATGCTGAGAGCAAACCTACCAGTCTGTGCTAAGAGTGGAGGGGATGGGCTGGAAATCAGAAAGCAGTCCCTTAATATGATGGTGGCAGACAAAAGGAAACTGGAGTTACAGAAACGGTCACGGGGTGAGGGTTTTTTTGTTTATTTGTTGGTTTTTTGTTTTAGTCTTTGCCTATTTGTTCCCTCTTTCCTTCTATTTTTGTTTATGTTTTCATACTTGCTTTATTTCTGTTACTCTTTTTTTTAAATTTTCTGTTTGTGTATGGGTATTTTTGAAGACAAGTGCATCAACAGGGTTTTTGTTTGATTGTATGTTATTTTTTTTCAGTCTTTGTTTCTCTGTTTGTTAGTTGGTACACGTGTATGTCTTCCCTCTTCTTCTTCTGTCTCAGCACCTTCCTTTCATCTTCCTCCTTCATTTTTCCATTCTTTTTCTTTTTCCTATCTCATTTAGCTTTCAAGGGGAAAGCATGCACCCTCACTGCATGGATAGATTGTAAGGCAACAAGAAGTGGGTTCCAGAGGTCCCACACACCTGTGAGCAAATACTGGATCTGCAGATAGCTTCTGAATCACAGCTCCCTCCTTATTTAAATCTCAAAACTGCAAAAAGCACAGGCTTCTATCCCCAATCCAGCTTCAAAATTGAACAAAGCCAGAGGGACTATATGAGGAAGAATAGGAGACTGAGCAAACAGAAGTAAAAACTATTACACCTGTCACTGAATAACAGAATTAAAGAAGAGGTTAGAAAAAGGAGAGGAAAACCTACACAAATTAAGAAAAATCAAAGGAAGAATATTGGTATCATACAGATCTCTGAGAGAACAAAAACTGAGAATACAGACTTTGGAATTCAAACAATGAAGAGACCCCAGAATAACTAGTCTCAAACCAGGAGCCAAGGCATCATGATATTAATATAGATAATAAATATAAATGAGGAGAGACAAAAGGAATGAATGAAGGAGTTGATAACTGAGGTAAAAGCAATAAAGAATACAGTGAATGAAATAAACTGATAAGCATGAGAAGCAGAATTAACCAAGCATAAGAGACTCTCAGAGCTTGAAGACAAAAATATGGAACTAATCCAAGCTGTTAAAAGCATATTAAAAAAAAGCTTAAATAGACCAAACAATGCCTCAAAGAGATGACCGATTAGAGATGACCGATTATATCAAGAGGCTGAACCTAACATTTATTGGAATTCCTGAGGCAGATAGAGAGACAGACACCATCCTGGAACAAACATTCTAAGAAATTATCCAAGAAAATTTCCCTAATCTCATCAGAGATATGACCATTTAAACACAAGATATTCAGAGAACCCCTATAAGACAACAAATGAGACCAACTCTTAGACAGGTAGTAATTTGCCAACACAAAGTACATATAAAAGAAAAAATATTAAAGGCAGCAAGAGTGAAATGTCAGACTAACTATTGGAGAAGGCCAATTAGAATTACAGCAGACTTATCTACAGAAACACTTCAGGGAAGGAGATATTGAAGTCCAGTCTTCAACGTTCTCAAAGGTAAACAATTTCAACCAATAATTACTTACCCAACCAAGTTAAACTTCATCAGAAATGGATAATTGAAATCCTTCCCAGACATTCAATTTCTCATAGTTTATGCCACCTCAAAACCACCTCTACACTTCTACAAGAAACTTATAAGAAAATATGTAACACAGAAGAAAGAAAAGAAGAAGAAGAAGAAGAAGAAGAAGAAGAAGAAGAAGAAGAAGAAGGACAATGCCCTGCCCAAGAATGCAGGAAACAGATTGAAAACACACATAAATTAACCCCCAAATCAAAAGAAAGACAATAAACAAACTACAACAGCAATAACAAAATTTATTAAAACCTCATGACAGGGATAAACTCTCCCACCTCAATAATAAGCCTAAATATAAATGAACCAAATACACCACTGAAAAGACATAGAATGGTAAACTGGATAAAACATTATGATGAAACAATATGTTTTCTCTAAGAGACTCATATCACCAGAAATGACACACAGACTCTAAGTAAGAGAATAGAAAACAAAAGGTTAACAGAACACAAAAGAAAGCAGGAGTTGTTATCTTTATGTGAGATAAACTATCCCTTAAGCTATTAAAATTTTTAAAAAATACAGAAGGTCATTACATAATGATAAAAGGTTCAATCCTTCAGCAATAAATATCTATCCTAAATATATATGTACCCAGCATAGAAGCACTAAGTTTCATAAAGCAACTTCTAGGTAAACTAAAAAAAATATTGATTCTACACTATCATACTGGGGACAACTACCCCACTAGCAACCCTAGACAGATTATAAAGACAACAAATTAACAAGAAAATCGGAACCTCAACATGACACTTGACCAAATTGACTTAACTGATACCTGTAGAACACTCCACCAAATAACCATGGAATATGCATTCTACTCATGACCACATGGAACATACTCTAAGATCGACCACATCATAGGCCACAAAACAAGCATAAAATAATTCCACAAGATTGAAATACTGCTATGCACCTTCTCAGACCACAGTGGAATAAAAATAAATGTCAACACCAACAAAGTTCCCCCAAATCAACAAAGATATGGACACTAAACACCATGATGATGAAAAAATCCTGCATCAGCACAGAAATCAAAACAGAAATTAAATGTTTCCTGGAAACAAATGAAAACAAAGAAGCATCTTACCAAAATCTCTGGGATGTCATGAAAACAGTACTAAGAGGGGAATTAATATCTCTATGAACTCACATTAGGAAATTGGAAAGATCACAAGTTAACAGCTTAACAAGTCACCTAAGGAAGCTGGAAAACCCAGACTACCAAAACCCTAACTTTAGCAGAAAAATTCAAATCACCAAAATAAAAACCCAAATTCGGGACATAGAAGACAAAAACATAGTGCAAACTATCAATAGAACAAAAAGGTGGATCTTTGAAAGGTTATACAAGACTGATGGACCTCTAACTAGCCTGACTAAGAAAAAGAGAGAAAAAGCCCAGATGAACACAATCAGAAATGCAAAAGATCAAGACACAACTGATTTGAAAGAAATCAGTTTAGATTATTAGAGATTACTATGTACACTTGTATGGAAACAAACTTGAAAATGTAAATGAAATAGTGGGAAACTGCCTGGGGATGGTAGCAGGGTTGGCAGTAGTGGGAAATTGCCAGGGGAGGGGAAGGCACACATCATCAACAAGGGTATCTGCATAATGAACTTTTGCATACCTAACCCTGAATTGTACCCCATATCTTTCAAATAAATTTTTTTTTAACTTTAAAATTTTTTTTATTTTAAAATTGTGGAGTACATTTCAGGATTAGGTATACAAATATTCACCGTGCAGGTACACTTGTTGATGAGATGTGCCCCCCTTTCCCAGGAAGAATTCCATCAATGTCAGTCCCACCTCCCCGCACCCCTCCCTTCCACAGTTTCTTGCTACAGTCAATCCTTTTCTTATAGTATTACAATAGTTGTTCAAGGTCCACTTATGAGTGAGAACATGTGATACTCAGTTCTTTGTTTCTGTGAAAGATCACTCAGTATTACAGACTCTAATTCCATCCAGTTTGCTGTGAAGTTCATGATTTTGTTCATCTTTATGACTGTGTAATATTCCATTGTGTATATGTACCACAATTTTTAAATCCAGTCCTCTTTTGATGGGCAGCACATTGGTTCCATGTTCTTGCTATTGTGAACAATGCTGCAATAAACATACGTGTGCAGGTATCTTTTTTATAGAGTGATTTGAGTTCTTCTAGGTATATTCCCACTAGCGGGTTGTGGGGTTATGTGGAGGGTCAATTTTTAGAACATTTAGGAATCGCCACACTGTTTTCCACAAAGGCTGTACTAATTTACACTTCCACCAACAGAGTAGAAGTGTTCCCATTTCACCACATCTTCTCCAACATCGGTTATTTTTTGAATTACTAATGATGGCCATTCTGACTGGAGTTAGGTGGCATCCCAGTGTAGTTTTAATTTACATCTCCTTGATGACTAGTGAGGCTGAATATTTTTTCATATATCTGTTGGCTGCTCATATATCTTCTTTTGAGAATTGTCTATTCATATATTTTGCCCACTTTGTAATAGGGCTGTTTGTATTTTTCTTTTTAGCACGTTTGAGTTCCTTGTATATCTTAAATGTTAGATCTTTGTCAGACATGGAGTTGACAAATACTTTTTCCCAGTCTGTGGGCTGTCTCCCTGCTCTCTTGATGGTTTCTTTGGCTTTGCAGAAGCTTATCAATTTGATGAGGTCCCACTTGTATAAGTTATCTCTTATGGTGTGGGCACTTCAGGTTTTGATCAGGAATTGGTTGCCAGTTCCAATTTACATGAGTGTCTCCTACATTTTCTAAGTTTCTTATAGCTTGAAGTTTTTATCTTTAGGTCTCTGATTCATTTAGAGTTGATTTTTGTGCATGGGGATAGGTAGGGATCCTATTTCCATCTTCTGCATGTGGTCAACCAGTTTTCACAGTCCCATTTATTAAATAGGTTCTTATCTTCCCAGTGGTTGGTGGTGGAGACTTTGTTGAAGATGAGTTAGTTGAGAAACTGAGGTTTGCTTCTGGAATCTCAATTCTATTCCATTGGTCTATATGCTGGTTCTTGTACCAATACCAAACTGTTTTGATTATTGTGGCTTTATAATAGAGTTTAAAGTCTGGGAGTGTGATACCTCCTGCTTTCTTTCTTTCTTTTTGTTTTTTGGTTTTTTTTGCTGAGGATTGTTTTGGCTATTCTTGGTCATTTATTTTCCCAAATTAATTACTGTATTGTTGCTTCTAGGTCAGAGAAAAATGTTGCTGGTAATTTGATAGGTATTGCTTGAAATCTGTAGATTGCCTTAGGTCAAATGGACATCTTAACATCTCCCTGCTGTTACCTCAGTTATCTGCTCCTTCCTATTTTCCTCCTGTCTCTCCTTAATTCTTTTTATTCTCTCTACTAATGTCTTGATGTCTGGGTTTGTATTATGTGACCTGTCATTCTTGGTGCTCTTCATTGTTTGTGTTCTGAAGTCTGTTTTCTCATTGTCTGATCTTCCATGTGTCTGTGTGACACCCATAGTTTTCGTTTGGTTTTTCTTCATTTGTGTAGATTTTCCTCCTCACTTCCCCCCCTTCTTTAATTCTGTTGCTCAGGGATGGTGGGGTTGCTTTTACTACTGTTTGCTCAATCTCCTATTCTTCTTTATGTGAATCCTTTAGCTTTGTTCTATTCTAAGGCTGGATTGTGAGCTATACTTTTTTTGCAGTTTTGAGATTTAATTGAGAGGGAAGCTGTGATTCAAGAACTCTCTGCAGATCTCAGAATCCACCAACAGGTGTATGGGTACCCTGGAACCCTCTTCCCACTGCCTTGCAATCTTTCCATGCAGTGGGGGTGTAATTTGCTCCCTGAAAAACAAAATGAGGTAAGAAAAAGGAAAAGAATTGAACAGGAAAGGAGGAGGGGAAAGAAGGTGGAGAGAGACAAGAGTAAGAGGGATAACAGCAAACATACTGACTAACAAATGAAAAGAGGTGCAAAGACAGCAAAGAGTAAAAAAAAAAAAAAAAGCTAAAACATACAGACAATCATACAAACACACAAGTCAGCCAACCTCTCTATTGGTATACAATTCCTCTATACCAACAGGAGTTCTAAAGAAAAAAAAATCAGTAAAATTATAGAAATAAGGCAAGCACGAAAATGTTATCAAAAACAGAGAGAAGAGAGAAAAAAGAGATGAAGAAAAAACAAAAGAAAAAAAGTAAAACATAAAGCAAACAAAAATGAGCAAAACAAACAAAAAATAAAAATTTTAAAAAAGTAAAATCAATGAATCAAGCTTGCTCTGAGATTGTTCCTGTGAGCCCAATGTCCTTTCAGCTCTGATCTCTAGCTCTCATTGCAGGCTGATAGGGTTGCTCACAGCTAGAGTCAGATGTCCCAGGCCATCTTTGGAAGGATCGGATCTGGACACAGTCAGCTTGTTGCCTGTCTGGTCGGCCACTCAGATCTGACCTGTCTGTGTTTGATCTAGCATGGGGGAGGGACTTCTGTCTCTCCCCATTTGATGTGATTACTTTAGGTCTCAAGGTGGGGGCTTGGAAAAGCTGTGCAGAGCTGGGTGGAGTGTTGCAGGTCTCTGCCTGGTCCTGGGACAGAGAAAATGATTGTGGTGGGCACCTTTTTACTGGGCATGGGCCTCCTCCCTGGCCCTCCTTGATCCTCTCTCTCCACCAATTGGACTCCGAGCCCCAACTGATCTCTGGTCCCGCCACTGCTGGGTGTCTTGGGGTGTAGGAGGGAGCCAGGAATTCTGCAGGGCTGGGAGCCAAAGGCCACTGTGGATGCAGCACAGTGTGTGGGACCAGGTGCAGCAGCACCTTTTGCAGAGATGGTCACAGTCTGACTTGTCCCATCACCAACTTACCCCACCCTCCCAAATAAATATATATTTTAAATGTTTATAATTTAATCATTCTTTACTATTTAAGAGGCAAGAAAGCATCATTTGGCAATGTTACCACAATGACCAAAATTCTTCCTACTGATGGTTTGACAAAAATAATTTTTCTGCAAGTCTGTGACTAGTAATGTCCATGCTAGATCCTTAAACAGATGGTATTATTTGTTAACAACACCTCTACCTTGAGGTTGATGACTATAACTATATGATTTAGAAAACTGATCTTGTCAGAAGATACATAAAGGATCCTCTGAGGCCTGAAGTATATTAGTTTTACATCTGCCTACAACAAAACCTAAGATGTATTTGTTAGCGATCTATGGTTTTACAAGCCTCTAAGAAAAATTACATGAATAGTTCTTGTTTAAAGTTTTCAGTATCTGTTTTTATTTGTGGCAAAATTTAATACCAGATTTGCTATGATTATAGAAAGATGACCATCTCAGTTGTGAAAAAAGGGAGTCATGCCTCACCTACTTTTCACTGTGTAAGTCTATTGATATCTACCAAAATAATGTAGTTATATTGAATGACAAACTGAATCCATTAGTTAGTAAGAGAGAACACCAAAATATTTGTAATATGGAGATAAGGTTGAATAATATGGGAAGATTTCAACTGTTCTAATTTTAAAAGTTCAACAAGTGCTGCTACTCACCCCTGTAATCCCAGCCCTTTGGGAGGCTGAAGGTGGAAGGATTGATTGAGCCCAGGAGTTCGAGACCATTCTTGGCAACGTAGTGAAACTTTGTCCCTACAAAATAATTTTAAAAATTAGCTGGATGTGTTGATACACATCTATAGTCTCAGTTACTCAGAAGGCTGAGGTGGGAGTGTCACTTCAGGATGTGGAGGCTGCAGTGAGGATGTGGAGGCTGCAGTGAGCTGTGATCATGCCACTGCACTCCAATCTGGGTAACAGACCCAGATCCTTATTTAAAAAAAAAAGTATGGAAATTTTATTTCATGAATGAGAAGTTTGGGATTCTGATGAACCTATCCACCCCCACCCCTGGTCCAAATATGTAAAATGAAAAAGGATGTTATGTATTTCCCTTTTTAATACCATTTTCTAGAAAAAGTTTAGCATACCTTTCCTATTAATATAAGTAAATGTGAAAAACAGAATCCATATAACTTTCTTCAATGGGGTAACCGTACAGACTACTGCCTCAATTGCCATATCTTATCAAATCTAATGCACACATTAATAACAAAAATGAATCACTTCACAATCAGTTACAAAGTAAGAAAGAATAACGCACATTAAGCTACACTCCAATGCTGTCTTTTCTTTCATAACTGCCAGTGCTAAGCTTGCCATGTACTTCTGCTACAGTCACAAGACAGACCCCAGGCTTATTATCATGATGGAAAGAAGATGACCTTTTTCCAATAAGAGAATTAACATTTCTGTTTACAATTGGAACCATGCTTCCACCGTATCATGTATTACTGAATTTAACAAACTGCTTTTTCTGGGAGAGGATGTGCACCTCCTTAGCCATGTCCCTGAGAAGCCCTAACGTCTGTGTCTTTCATACAATCTAGCATCTAGTTGGTGAAGTCACTATGCCCTCTAAACAGTGATAAGGGAAACCCTGTTTCTTCTGCCACTCCTGTCCCTCCAAATGTTGCAACTAAATTCTTCTCCAGCAGGGTTAGTGTGTGCATTAAAAAAAAAAATTGTCTTTAGATAGATATCTTATACTTATTGAATGAACTATTTTGAATTATTTGGATTTTTTTTTTTTTCGAGTTGAAGTCTCACTCTGTCACCCAGACTGGAGTGCAGTGGCCATTCCTGGTCACCACAGCCTCGATCTGCTGGGCTCCGGCAATCCTTCCACCTCAGCCTTCCAAGTAGCCGGAATTATAGGCACGCGCTACCATGCCTGGCTGATTTTTTTTTATTTATTGTAGAGACGAGGTCTCACTGCCCAGGTGGGTCTCGAACCCGTGGGCTCAGGCAATCCTCTCACCTCAGCCTCCCAAAGGCACGGGATTACAGGCTGAGCCACCGAGCCCAGCTTGGATTTTTTAATATGCCAATTTGGGGAACATATAAATAGAAGAAATATGCGTGAAAATCGAATAAGAAATGTCTCACTCATTCATAGTTTAAATTTTCTTATATTTTTCCAATCACAGTCAACAATTTTCTATGTTTCTACATAGTGCTATACTACATGCTGTCAAAAATATTGCATTTTTTAGAAAAGTACTTAGTTTTTGAGTCTGGAATTTTCCTCCAAGTCAACAAAATCCATTTTTTAAGTTTGATGCTGGTATTATATCAGTGTATGTTATTTGAGTATTTTTTTCTCCTCAAAGTTGTTACTTGCTCCTGAAAGTTAAGTTGATTTAGTACAGTCACTATTCAGTACTTTGAAAACATAAAAGTGATCATACTGATAACCTAGACAATATATAAATTATTTATGGCAGTCTCTCTCATTCACTTTTTCTTTTTTCTCTTCAAATATTACTATGCATTTAGCAATTTCCTCTGCTTTATATAGCCAGTTATTTGATACCCTTTTGCATGTTTCAAAGTAATAAAACAGGATAGCTTCTATACTTGAAAAAATTTTTTTCATGTCCCATAAAGCCACTGCTTGTTACTTTCAAGAAAATTTGAAATTACAGCCATCTCTTCAATAGTGAATATTTGCTTCACTAATGTATTGATGCCCTGTGGCTCTGCTTCTTTGCCTTTGCATACACTATCACATTTTGTGTTTCAATACTAAAACATAGTTGGATATTTTTAAATACTTTTCAAAATGGTAATTAAACTTGACATGTGTAGTTTGATAATGCACATGATTCAATTGGAGTAATTACAATATGAATAGCTAAGACCAAGGTCATACATGGCAGGTAGTGACAGCTCTGTCATAACTACTAATAGTCTTGCAGTGATTGTAACACACTAACAATTATCAGATGCTTCCTTAAGTTAGAAATAGTAAATTGTACAAAATATGATTCTTAGTGTCAATGGAATATTGACTTAGAATGAGAAGATAACTTTTAGCATATTTCATGTTAAGGTGTTATCCTAAATTGTGGTTATAATGAAATCTATTTTTAAATTCATTTTTTTCTACCAAATCATGGTGCTTAGTGTTATTGGAATACACTGATGACTAATTATTATATACCTAATGGTATATTTACAGCATTTCCACTTCTAAATCTATCCCAATAAATCTCAGGTATATTCTAATACTTTAAAATGTCTTTTTGAATACATTTAATTAGTAATACAGATAAGTTAGGGATTTTGAAAACATTTTAGAATAGTATCAATTCTTCGTAAGTATAGTTAATGCTGAAGGTATCAACACACTGTTTAAAAGGTTAAAAATAAGCCGGGCTCTGTGACTCAGCCTGTAATCAGAGGCAAGCCTAAAGGCAAGCCTGTCTATTTGACTCATTTAAATTTGTTCTCAATAGCATTGTCACTCTCACTTTTACTGAAGGTAAGAGAGTTGAATGGGCAGGGAAGTGTATGTATATATCAGTAACAAAAGGAGACACAAAAGGGAGAAAAAATAATAGTGTGCTTTTTAAAGAAACTTTTTATGCAAATACAACATACATATAAAAAGTGAAAAAGTTGTAAATGTATGCCTAATGAACTTGTGTTTCAGATTAAACATTTGTTTTAACAGCATGTTCAAAGAAATAAAATATTACTGTGACTCAATATCTCTTTATATCTTCACTCAACCACTTGACTTCTCACTTCTCCAAGTTAACTCTTAACCTGATTTATGTGTCACCATTCATTAGTATTGCTTATTTAAAAATTTACAATAATGGAATTATGCATATAATATGCATATGTATAATATGCATATTTCATTTAACCTATGCCATTATACTATTATTCAGTTTTAAAATCTGCCATATATTATTTATCATTACACAATATCAAGACCTTGTGATTGCTTCCAGTTTGGGATTATTACAAAGTAATATTTATTATGACTGTCCCAAATTCAACTCCCAGAAATCATGTTCATACATTTATTTGCACTAAAACCTGAATCTTTCTGACGACTACGGACTGCACACTTTTCATGTGTCTATTGGTCATCTCTATATGATTTTTGTAAAGTTTCCACAAAATTGTTTTGACTATTTTTATTTTGTATTGTTTTTGTAGCTATTACTGATGATAGGAGAATTATATATTATATTGAGGACTATGAAATAATTTTCTTTTTAAAATGAGTGAATGTCAGCAATCTTATAAGTTCAGTCTAATCTATTCTGTATAGAAATCCTTTGCAAATATGTGTAGTTGTAAATGCCTTCTTCAAATCCTTGACTTTTGAGAATTATATATTCAATTAGATATTTAATTAGTCTGAAGAATATTATGTAGTATATAATATTCTTGTGATAATTTTTGTTTTCTTTATTTACTTCTTTTGGCTTAATTTTTCTGTGATTTTTTTAAATAAACTGAGAAGCATATTATCTTTTCATCATTTAAATATATGGATTTCTCTGTAAGCACAGTTTCTGCTTCCTTCCACAGATTTTAATATGTAACATTTCATTTTTGTCATAGCTGAAAATATTCTATAATTCTTATTTTTGAGTTGGGAAAACTTTAAAATCTTTTTCTAGTTATATAGAGATAACTTTTAAAGTTATCTCATGCCACTGAAGTCAAGGGAACATATTCTGTATAATTGTATCCCTTTGGAATTTGTGCAGACTTTCTTTGGATCTTTCATCAATTTTGGTAAATTTTCTATGAGATATTTCAAAAAATGTTTATTCTCTCAATGTTTGGTGGTTTTATATGTGTCATTTATGTGAGTTTTATTGAGTCTTTCAAATATTTTATTTTTTAATTTTTTATGTGTTTTTAAATCTATTACTAGAAGTAGTGGCATTATGAATGTGTATATTTCTCTTAATCTTTGTCAATTTTCTCCCTCTTTACTATAATAATAGTTACATACAGATTTATAATTTTTATATAATATAGTAAGGTTAAACTTTGCATTAATCCATATAAGCATCTTTGTTTCTATACATCTTTCTTGTGTCATATTATACTTTGCATGATGTTAATAGAACTACATTAGCTTAATTGGTTTGACTTTTGATGATATGCCTTTAGTCATACTTTGCTTTAAAATTTCTTATCTACTTCTATATGTTTTTGTCCCTTATAAATTGTGTGTGCTTAAGTTTTCTTATTCCAATACAAACAATGTTTATTGCTAATACCATGTATATTTTATGTAATTACTAATACTTTGACTTAAACTTAAAGTCTAAATATGTCTTTTCTGTTTTTCACACCTGTTCTATATTTCTTAAGCTCTCCTCTAGAACACATTCAAATTAAATATATTTATAATAAGTTCTCCCTAATTATATCTTATTTTTGTTTATTTTTATACTTTGTTGTTGTTGTTTTGAGTTGGAGCCTCACTCTGTTGCCCAGACTGGAGAGCAGTGGCCGCTCCCATCCACCGCAGACTCAGCCTGCTGGGCTCCGGTGATCCTTCCGCCTCAGCCTTCCAAGTAGCTGGAACTACAGGTGCGCACTACCACACCCAGCTAATTTTTTGATTTATTGTAGAGATGAGGTCTCACCAATTTGCCCAGGTGGGTCTCGAACCCGCGGGCTCAGGCAATCCACTCACTTCAGCCTCCCAAAGCATGGGATTACAGGCTGAACCACCAAGCCTGGCTTATTATTATACTTTTTTATTAGTTTCTTTTCATGTAATGATGAAAATCCTAACTTAGTTTTTCCATATTTCAGATCGTTACCAGGATCTTAAAACAACTTAGCTTTCATAAACTTTCTTTTAATTCAGAGTCTTGTCATAACATTCAGTTCTCTCTATATTTTAGTTCCAAGACAGAGCTTTAGTATTATGCCTGTATACATATTTACTTAGACAAATACATTTTTGTCTTTAACTCATTCTTTATTTATTTTTGTCTAGGATCATTTTCCACTTCTAAATTTCTTTTAGAATACACTCTATTGTGTGACTCTTCAGGATAAATTCTTGCCAGTTCTCTCCCTGTTCTTCCTTCCAACTGTCTGGTGATATCTTTATTGTACTTTATTTAAAATATTTTTTGAATGATAGAATTATGGATCCCAATGTATTTTCTTTCAATACTATGAATATGACATGTCTGCGTGTGTGTGTGCTGGGAGGAAAATTTTTGTCATTTCTGGGAAGAAAATATCAAGTCCTATTGTTGATGTTTTGAAAATAATTAATCCCCTCCAACTACTATTCTACTACTCATGATATTCGAACTTTATTTTTGGATTTCAGTAGTTGTACTATGATGTATGTAGATATGATTTTATGTACATTTATCCTGTTTGGTATATATAGAATTTCTTTAATCTGTGGCTTAATGTCTTTCAAATTTTGGGGGAAATTCCTGACCATTATCTTTTAAAAAGTTGCTTATGTCCCACTTTCCACACTTCCCTTCTTGCTCATTCAAATAATTTAAACCTTTTACTATGTGAAAGAAACCACATTTCTTAAAACATTTTCTGTATTTTCATTTCCCAAACTTTGTCTTTCTGACTGTTTATTTTCTATTCATTTATCTTATATTTCCCAAATTCTCTTTTCATGCTGTTTCCAAACTTCATTGTTTTTAATTACAAATATGGATTTTTAATTTGGTTCTTGGTTGTATGTTTAAACTCTACATGAGGCTCTCTACTTGTCGTCTCCTTTCTGGAGTGTAGTAAATAATATTATTTTAAATTCTACATATGAGAGATCCAATATAGAAGTCATTGCTGACACTACTTATTTTCTCCTTTGTTTTTTCTCGTGTTCTTCTGTCTTGAGAAGTCTGTTATTTTTTTTAATTTTATGTCAATTATTGAATCTGAAATACAGAGCTTTCGGATACTGTCTTCTTCCTTTAGAGATAACATATCTTACTTTTTAGCAGGAAGTTAACTTAGGGGAAAATCACCTAAATCCAGTCAGGAACTTAGTTGACTAGAGGCTGAGTGTCAACCTTGGTTTTCTCACCATTTCTAAGTGTAAATTCTGCAGAAGTTTCAACCGAAAGGCAAAAGTGTTAGTACAGAAAACTCTTTGGTGGAATTTTGATAGCAACTTTTGTTTTTTAATACTGTGAGGCTGCTGAATAAAAATGATCAATTTGACAATCAGTTTTTGCTAAGGTCTTGGCTGTAAAGTCCTCCAAGAGTAGAAACAGCTAAGTATTGGCAACATTTTCCTGCAACTGTCTTCCCTTCAGTATCTTAATCTCTAAAACTGTGGCTGCTACAGAATCTCTTCAGTATTCCTTAAAAAAAAGATATTGTATTTCAGGTAAAGTTTTCACTTGCTCTTAATAGAATTATTTATATACTTTAAGCCACTGTATTGCTGGACAAAGAGTGTTTGGAGTAATGTTATATCTACTCATCCTTCTGGAATTTTTAATGTAATGTAAACAAATAATATATAATATATGTTTAATTATTTACAATTCTAAAAATAATTGGGCATCATTAAACAGCAGAAACTGGTAAAGACAAAAATAGTTACTGTTCTGTATTCCCAGCAATTTGAGAGGCCAAGGTGAGAGAATTGATTGAACACAGGAGTTTGAGACTAGTCTGGGCAACAGAGCAAGATCTCGCCTCTGCAAAAAGTAGATATATTATCCAGTCATGATGATGCACACATATAGTCCCAGTTATCAGGGAGGCTGAGGTGGAAGGATCACCTAAGACTAGGATGTTGTAGTTGCTATGAGCTGTGATTGTGCCACTGCATTCCAGGCCTGGATGACAGAGTGGGACCCCAATTTTTTAAAAATATTACTAATGGTAAATATCAATGTGCTTTTGCTATAATGAAAACTATATTGTAAAAATGTTTTGGCAAAATTCCTTTGTTTTCAACACTAAATCTTTTAGTTTAATAATTCATTAAAGATTTGGCATAAAAGGCATGGCTTCCACTTTTGACCAAGATTTAGTAACCAAAACCAATTAATCTTGCTGCCCCAGCAACTAAAAAAATTAAGCAAGGTGTGAAAACCAATGGGTTTCAAGTAAACAGATGTCTGAGAAGTGAAAAAAATGAATAAGAAGTAGAAAATTAATAAGTTAGCACTACAATTTTCCCAATGTACTGCCTTGAATGAGTTTGCAGACTGTAGGACAAGGATAGAGAAATCAAGATGGACCTAGACAGATTTTTTGAGGTGACAATCAGAATTGACACAGTTTTCAGAATTTGTGAATAAAAGTATAAAAACAATAATGTAATTAACATGTGTTGAGAAATGGAAAATATAAAAATGAACCAAAATGAATTTACTGAAATGAAAACTAGTGTCTGATATGAAAAATACACTTAAAGTTATTAATAAAGTATGATATTACAGAATAAAAGATTAGTCAACTTGAAAATATCACAATAGGAACAATGTGAAATAAAACAAACAAAAAACCCAGAGAAATTGAAATAACCTAATACATGAGTTTTGAAATCTCTACAGAAGAAAAGACAGACATTGAAGCAGAAAACATACTTGAAAATAATGACTGAAGATATATTATGATGATATGATGATAATTGTCCAATAGCTTTCGACACTGCTTCGCATACAAACATTAAGAAAATTACACAAAAGTACACAATAAAATTGCTCAAAATCAGTGATAATTAACTTGAACTAATTAATTAAAATGAGCTAAAAATTAAAGCAACACACAAATATATGCTAGCTCCAAAGTTAATATTAAAAATAAATATATGATAAAAAGAAGGGATCTGAAAAAGATACACAAGTTCAGCACTAATTTTTTAGAAGGTGGAAGGAGCAATATTACATAAGACAACATCCATTTCAGAGCAAAAATATTAACAGAGATGAACATTACCCATTAAGGATGATACATTGTGTTAGTTAATCAAGTGAACATAATGATTGGGTATGTATCTAAAACAAAGCTTAAAAATAATTGAAGCAGACATGAACACCAAGCAGAACTATGTATATGAATAGACACATTCTCAATTACAGAGGCTATTTTAATGCCACTTTTTTTTACTTTTACTTTTTTTTTTTTTAAAGATGTGAGGTACAATTCAGGGTTAGGTATAAAGATGTTCATTATACAGGAACTCTTGTTGATGGAGGTGTACCCCTAACCCTGGGCAACTTCCTACACCTGCCAATCCTTTCTTATAGTATTACAATAATTGTTCGAGATTCACTTATGAGTGAAAAATGTGATACTCAATTCTTTCTTTCTATGTAGATCACTCAGTATTATTGACTCTAAGTCCATCCAGTTTGCTGTGAAGTTCATAATTTTGTCCCTTTATGGCTGTGTAACATTCCATTATGTATATGTACAACTTTTTTTTTTATCCGTCTTCTTTCCATGGGCACATGGTTGGTTCCATGTTTCAGCAATTGTGAACAATGCTGCAATAAACACATATGTGCAGGCATTTTTTCATAGAGTGATTTGAGTTCCTCTGGGCATATTCCCAGTAGGGGGATTGCAGGGTCATATGACAGTTTGATTTTTAGATCATTTAGGAATCGCCACACTGTTTTCCACAGAGGTTGTTCTAGTTTACACTCCTACCAACAGTGTGGAAGTGTTCCCTATCCCCTGCACCCTCTCCAGCATCTGTTTATTTTGAGATATTGTTGATGGCCATCCTAACTGGAGTTAGGTGGTATCTCAGTATAGTTTTAATTTGCATTTCTTTGATGACTAGTGAGGCTGAATATTTTTTCATGTATCTGTTGGCTGCTCATGTATCTTCTTTTGAGAAGTATCTATTCATATCTTTGTCCACTTTGTAATTGGGCTTTTTGTTTTTATCTTTTTGGCATGTTTGAGTTCCTTATAGATTCTAGATGTTAGGCCTTTGTCAGACATACAGTTGGCAAATATTTTTTCCAGTCTGTGGGCTGTCTACCTGCTCTCTTGATGGTTTCTTTGGCTTTGCAGAAGTTTTTCAGTTTGATGAGCTCCCACTTGTCTATCTTATCTCTTATGGCGTGGGCACTTGGGGTTTTGATCAGGAATTGGTTGCAATTCCATAAGGGTGTTTTCTGAATTTTCTAAGTTTCTTATGGTTTGAGGTTTTACGTTTAGGTCTTTGATCCATTAAGAGCTATTTCTGTGTATTATGATAAGTCGAGATCTTGCATTCATCTTTTGCATGTGGTCAGCCAGTTTTTCCAGCACCATTTACTGAATAGATTCTCCTCTCCCCAGTGGTTGGTGGTGGAGATTTTATCGAAGATGAGATAGTTGAGAAATTGAGGTTTTGCTTCTTAAATCTCTATCCTGTTTCATTGGTCTATAAGCCTGTTCTTATACTAATACCAAGCTGTTTTCATTATTGTAACTTTATAATAAAGTTTAAAATCTGGTAGTATGATACTTCCCACTTTGTTTTTTGTTTGTTTGTTTGCTGAGGATTGTTTTTGCTATTCGTGGTTGTTTATGTTTCCATATGAATTCCTGTATTGTGGTTATTAGATCTGAGAAGATTGCTGCTGGTAATTTAGTGGGTATTGTGTTAAATCTGTAGATTGCCTTGGATAGGATGGGCATCTTAATAATGTTGATTCTTCCAATCCATGAGCATGGTATATCTTTCCATTTGTGTGTGTCATCCTTGAATCTTTTTAGCAGTGTTTTGTAGATTTCATTTTTAAGGTCTTTGATTTCTCTGGTTAGAACGATGCCAAGGTATTTCATATTTTTGTTGCTATTGTCGATGGGATTGTGGTTTTATTTGAGTTTGTTTATTTATTGTTGGTGTATAGAAATGCAACTGTGTTTTGCACATGTATTTTATACGCTGAGACTTAGTCAAAGTCCTATATCAGTGTAAGGAGGTTTTTGACCGATTCTCTTAGATTTTTGAGTTATAGAACCATTTTGTCTGCAAAGAATGATAACTTGACTTCCTCTTTTCCTATTTGGATCCCCCTGATCTCCTTCTCTTGTCTGATTGCTTTAAATAGGGCTTCCCAAACTATGTTAAAAAGGGTAAGATTGGGCATCCTTGACTTGTTCCATTTTTCATAGGAAATGGTTTCAATTTCTGTCTGTTTAAATGTATGCTGGCTGTGGGTTTCTCATAGATGGCTCTCACTATTTTGAGGCATGTTTCATTTATGCCTAGATGTTTGAGGGCTTTTATCAAGAAGGGGTGCTGGAATTTATCAAAAGCTATTTCCATGTCTAATGATATAATCATGTAGTTTCTGTTTTTATACCTGTTGATGTACTTAATTGCATTTATGGTCTTGTGAATGTTGAACCAGCTCTGCATCCCAGGGATGAAGCCTACTTGGTCATGGTGGTTGATTTTTGAGATGTGTTTGTTAGATCTGGTTTGCTAGAATCTTGCTGAGAATTTCAGCATCTATGTCTTCAAAGATATTGGCCTGTAGTTCTCTTTCTTTGTTGGATATTTACTTGGTTTGAGTATCAATGTGATGTTAGCTTCCTAAAATGATTTGGGGAAAGTTCCATCTTTCTCAATCACCTGGAATACTTTCAATAGGATCGGTATCAGTTTCTTCTTCTATGTTTTGAAGAATTCTGCAGGAAAGGCATCTGGTCCAGGGCTTTTTTTGTAGGTAATTTTCTTGTGATATACGCAATTTCTTTGATTGTTGTTGGTCTATTTAGGGTTTGGAGTTCTTCTTGTTTTAATCTGGAGAGATTGTGTGATGTCAGAAAATTCTCCATTTTAGTTAGATTTTCAAATGTGTTTCTATACCAGAATACATTGTAGTCTCTGATAAAGTTTTATATTTCTTTGGGTTCAATTATGACGTGATATTTTGCATTTCTGACTTTTTTTATTTGGACGTTTTATCTCTTTTTCTGGACAGTCTAGCTAGGAGTCTGTCAATCTTATTTATCCTTTCAAATAACCAGTTTTTTGTTTTGTTGATTTTCTGTATTATCTTTTTGTCTTCTATGCCCCATATTTGGGCTTTTATTTTGGTGATCTGGATTATTATGAAGTTAAGTTTTTGGTGGTCTTGGTTTTCCAGCTTTCTTAGGTGATTTATTACACTGTTAACTTGTGATCTTTCCATTTTCTTTATGTGTGTTTGTAGAGGCATGGATTCCCCTCTTAGTACTGATTTTATGACATCCCATAGATTTTGCTAAGATGTTTTTTTCTTTTCATTTGTTTCCAGGTATCTTTTTAATCTCTGTTTTGATTTCCATGTTGACCTAGCAGTTGTTTAGCATCATGTTGCTTAGTGCTCATGTCTTTATGGGTTTTAGGGGAATTTTGTTGGTGTTGATATTAATTTTCATTCCACTGTGGTCTGTGAAGGTGCATGGCAGTATTTCAATATTTTGAATTTGTTTATGCTTGATTTATGGTCAAGATGTGGTTGATCTTAGAGTAAGTTCCATGTGATAATGAGTAGAATGTATATTTCATGGACTGCTGAGTAGGTATCAATTAAATCTGTTTGGTAAAGTATCATGTTGAGTTTCCAGATCTCCTTGTTGATTTTTTGTGTAGATGCTCTGTCTAGTATTGTGAGTGGAGTATTTAAATCCCCAGCTATGATAGTGTTAAAGTCAATAACTTTTTTTATTTACCTAAAAGCTGCTTTATGAAAGTTGGTGCTCCTAAGTTGGGTGCATATATGTTTAGGATGAATAGTTCTTGTTGATGAGTTGGACCTTTATCATTATATAGTGACCTTTTGTATCTTTTTTAATTTTTGAAAGATTAAAGGGTATTTTGTCTGACATTTAGGTCATTACTCCTGCTTCTTTTGTGTGTTCAGTTGACCTGAAATTTTATCCCATCCTCTTACATTGAGCCTGTGAGTGTCCTTTCTGGTGAGATCAGTCTCTTGGAGACAATATGTTGTTGTCTCATGATATTTAATCCATTTTGCCATTCTAGATCTTTTCAATGGCGAATTTAGTCCATTCCCATTTAGACTAATTAATGAGATGTGAGAGTCTATCCCTGTCATGAGGTTCTTTTAGAGTTGTTGTTGTTGTTGCTGTTTGTTTTTTTGTTGTCTTTCTTTTGATTTTTGGGCTGATTAATGTGTGTTTTCAATCTTTCTTGCATTCTTGGGAAGGGCATTGTCACTTTTTTTTCCCCTTTCTTCTGTGTAAATACTTTCTTAAGTGATTCTTGTAGTGCTGGTCTGGAGGCAATGTAAGTTCTTAGGGATTTAATGACTGTTTTTAAATTCTCCATCACTGATCAAGCTTAGCTTAGCTTCTAGGTAATTCTTGGTTGAAATTGTTTATCTTTGAGAACTTTGAAGATTAGACTCCAAGCTCTCCTAGACTAAAGTGTTTCTGTAGATAAATCTGCTGCTATTCTTATTCTAATTAGTCTTCCCCGGTAGGTAGTCTGACCTTTTTCCTCTTCCTGCCTTTAGGATTTTTTCTTTTATACCTACTTTGTGTAGCTGAGTTACTACATGTCTATGAGTTGGTCTTCTCATTTGTTGTCTTGCAGGAGTTCTATGAATCTCTTGCATTTGAATGATCACATCACTGATGAGATAAGGGAAGTTTTCTTGGATAATTTCATGGAATGTTTGTTCCAGGGTGGTCTTTGTTTCTGTATCTGCCTCAGGAATTCCAATTAGTCTTAGGTTTGGCATCTTGAAATAATTGCTCATCTCTTGGAGGCTTTGTTCTGTCTTTTTAAGCCTTTTAAAAATGTTTTTAACAGTTTGGATTAGTTCCATATTTGGACCTCAAGCTCTGAGATTCTTCTGCTTGGTTAATTCTGCTTTCCATTCTTATCAGTTTATTTATTTCATTCACTGTATTCTTTATTGCTATTGTCTCAGTTACCAAATCCTTCATTCTTTCCTCTTGTCTCTCCTCAATTCTATTTAATCTCTATTATTATCATGACATCTGGGTTTGTGGTTTGAGACCAGTCATTCTGGGGGCTCTTCATTGTTGGTATTCTGAAGTCTATATTTTCAGTGGCTAACCTCCATTTGGTCTGTGTGAGAACCATATCCTTCTTTTAATTTTTCTTCATTTGTGTAGGTTTTCCTCTCTCTTTTTCCTTCTTCTTTAATTCTCTTGTTCAGTGATTGGGGGAGGTAGTTTTTACTTCTGTTTGCTTAATCTATTCTTCCTTATGTGGATCCTCTGGCTTTGGTCTATTCTGAAGCTGGTCTGTGGATGGGGGACCATACTTTTTGCAGTTCTGAGACTTACTTGAGGGGGGAATTGTGATTCAGAAACTATCTGCAGATTCCATTATGTGTTGACAAGTTTGTGGGCCCCCTGGAACCCACTTTCCACTCTCTTACAATCTGTCCATGCAGTGTGTGTATATGTTTGCCCCCTCAAAGCAAAATGAGGTAAGAAAAAGGAAAATAATGGAAAAAAAAGGAGGGTGATGAGTTGAAAGTGAAGAGAGAGAAGAAGAGGGAAAACAGATAGGCATAAAAACTAACAAATGAAAAGAGATACAAATAAAGACAGAAAAGATAAAAACAATGAAAACATACAGACAACCATACAAACGCAGAAACCATCAAAAGCCCCCATTGATGTTCTCTTCCTCAAAATACCCATACACAAACAGGAAGTCTTAAAAAAAATTAAAATAACAGAAACAAAGCAAGTATGAAAACATAATCAAAAACAGAAAAAAAGAGAGAAGAGAAAAAAACGAAAACTAAAATAAAAAAACAGACAAACAAAGAAAAAGCCAAGCAGAACAAACAACCAAACAAAAAACCAAAATAACAAAACTCACTCTGTGGCAGTTCTTGTAGCTTCAACTTCCTTTCATTGCTGGTCTCCAGCCTCTCCCACCCGCTGTCAACTCAGGCTGATAGTGTTGCTTTCATTATGGGTCAGGTGTCCCATGGATGACTGTGAGAGTAGGGTGGACTAGATCTGGATTCACTCGGCTTTCTGTCCCTGTTGTTAAGTCTCCCACTCAAATCTGTTATGTCTGTGCCTGTTTAGCATGCGGGAGGGGCATATGTTTCTCTGACTTTGATGAGATAACCTCTAGGTCCCAGATTGGAGGCTGAGTGGAGTTGGGTGGGGCAATGGGGTCTCTGCCTGGTTCTGGGACAGAGAAAATTACTCTGGCCAGTGTTTCCTCATTGACCACTCTGCTCTTACAGGTGATGATGTGAGCTGGGCACCAGGTGATAAGGAGCAGCTGTATTTGGCAGCCTTTTCTCAGGAGAGCCCCAAGAATAGCAGACAATTCAGTGGCTCCAATCTCAGGGCAGTGGGGGCTGCAATCACCTCCAGAGGAGAGCCTCGGGTGCATGATTCTGAGTCTCCCCTCAGATGAACTTTTGCTCACCCACCAGCACACACCAACTCATGAAGAGTTTTTATGGACACTCACTTTTGCAGAGACTCTCATAGTCTGACTGTCCTGATGCCATCTTGTTGGAAATCCCACTCGCTCTTAATAATGGATACAAGAAGTAGGCAGAAACTCAGTGATGATATAGAGTTTTTAAGTGATCTTAGTAGCCATCTTGATCTAATTGATAATTATAGAACATTCCACTAAACATCTTCGATCATAATGAAATTCAATTTGTAATCAATTACAAATAAATTGAGAAAAATCTCCAAATATTTAAAACCAATAATGTAGCTTTTCAGTCATAGAAAATAAAACAGCATGCAAAGGTTTTATACAATTGTTTACAAAATATTTATTCATAAATCTGGAATAGCTCAAATATTCATTAACAGATTAGTGGATAAATAAATTCTGAGTGATTGATACAATGAAATATTATTCAACACAAAAAAGAAATAAACTGTTGATGTGTGCAACAATCTGCATAATGAAAATTTGTATAGGTAACCCTGAATTGTACTCCACATCTTTAAAATTAAAAGTTAAAAAAAAAGTATGCTCAGTGGAAAACAAAAGAGAATAAATTATATCTTGTATGATTTCATTTATTTTAATTATATACAATAAAAAAAATCTATAGTAACATCATACATATTAGTAGTTTTCTAGGAAGCGTGGGAGTTGGGGGTGTGAAGAGAGACAAAACAGAGTAATTAAAACATGCATTAGAAAAAATTGAGAGTGATATCTTGATGATGGATTTATGGGTGTATACCAATTTCAAAATATATCAAACAATAGATTTTATATTATGCAATTTAATTTGTTTCAATAATAACTCGGTCTCTAGAAATAATATTTCAGAAGAAATATGTGTGGTTTATTTGGCTATATTACATTTATTCTTAATTTTTAAAGTGGTAATTAAAATATGTAAATTTATTCTATCTTTGTAATATACTAGCACATTAGTGATTTGTATTTAACATAGGTCACAGAGTATCTGGCAAGTAAAATAAATAACAAAAGTGTATTTGTGTCAGATTAACATTTATGTTAACAGTTATTTGAAAGTTTAGCATGTTTGCTTAGCTTTTACTTCTTGATTCAACCATATTTGCATAACATTTACTTAAAAACAGCTCAAATGCCTGAAATTGCTTATTAATCATTGTACTTAAGCAGTCTACCTGTATAATTTTGTTTTGTTATTCTGGCACTACTGCATAAATTTGCATGGTTGCATAAAATGTCAGTATTATAGATCTTCATGCACAATAGTTAATGAATTACTATTATGTGCATATCACTAATGCACTTGTGAAATTTTCTTTATTTTATACAGATGTATTGTTAAGTTCCAATGCATTTTTACTTTATCATGAACCAAAATGTATTATAGACTGCCCTATTCAGATTTCTCTCATCCAAAAGAAATATTCTACTTATAATAAATATTGTAAATCAAGGAATTCTATATAGCTTATATCTTCATTTATTTTTGTCTGTATAAAAATAGTTTAGTGATTTAAGTTCCAGTTGTTACACACTAACGGCATATATTCAAATAAGAGGACATAGCAAAAGGAGGGAAAATAGATATCCTGATGAGTAGCAAAACAGAGATTGATGTGAAATATATTTCCATCTTAAAAGGTCACTAAACTTCAGAACAACATTAATCAAGTATTGGATTTACAGTTAGAGATTCTATAACTTGTATATCCATCAGACATGTATTTGTGCAGGAATGATCAATCACACACTGATTATTTTGTAAGAAAAAGTCATTTATATTCTTATCTCATTGGCTTCTTCATTGGGTAAATAGTAACACACACACACACACACAAAAACACACACACACACTCACACATACCCCTATACATATATATAGACGTGTGTGTGTGTGTGTGTGTGTGTTTGTGTGTGTACTTTTAAAGCACAGTACAGAAATTTTTATACTTAAACTCTTGGAACTTTAGTATCTTATAACACGGTTGGTGTTTATTAGAAAAAAATCTACTAATATAATTATTAACTCAACTATTTAGTTTTCATTTTTTTAAGTCTATCTCAATAAAGTAGTGTTTCCACTCTACTTAAATTGTATGTTTAAAAAAATAAGAGTGAGAGAGGAGAAAAAGGCAATTATTGGAACTGGGGTTACTTTCTTTAATATTTGAAAAATATCATCTTAAAAAAAACTAAAGAAATTATGGCATATAACATTATTGTTTTCAAGTATTTGTTTAAGATTCTTTTAGTTACTGAACTCAAATTTGACAAGTGTCCTTTAATCTTAATTATAGCCACTTTGCTGTTATTAAATGTTATTTTTTGTTAGAAACATTATAATTTATTTATTTTTTCTTTTATATGTATAATGTTTAACTATTTAAGTATTTAGTATATTTATACATGCTTTGGTTAGTGTCTTAGTTTATGTTATGCTGATATAACAGACTTCCTGAGACTAATTGCAGGGAACTGAAATTTGTTTCTCCCATTTCTGCAGATAGAGAAATGCAAGATCAAGGTGCCAGGATCTGGTGAAAGCTTCTTTCTGCTTTCTCACATGGCAGAATGTTAAAAGGAGATGATCCCCCTTCCACAAGTCTTTTTTTATGATGGAATTAATCCATTCATGATGACAGAGCCTCATGAATTAAACATCTTCCTCTCATTAGACCCCACATCCCAGTACCGTTTTATTTAGGATTAAGTTTCCAACACATAAATTTTGGGGAACACATCAAGACAATAGCACTCCACCCTTCCCCCCAACTTAATGCCTTTACCACATACAAAATACATTCATTTCATATCAATAGTCCCAAAGCCTTAACTCATTTCAACATCTAATTGTCTCCAGTCAGGAGCCTTAGTCACATGCATCTAAAATACAATGGTATAGTGGGCATAGGATAAACATTTACATTCCAAAAGAGAGAAAAAAAGTGAAGTAAGAAGTCCAAAGGAATTCCAAAACACAACGGGTCAAACAATATTCAATTTAAGGCTTGAGAATAATCTTTTGCTCTCTCTTCCACCTTATAAAATCACTGAGATGGGGATTGGACCTCCATGATGCTGAGCAATCCTGCCTCAATGGCTTGGTTGGGTGAAACCCACTGTTCTGCTATCACAAATTTAAATAAATGCCTAGAGCTCTCTCATACTGGTGCTGCACACTGTTACATATACACAATGGAATATTACACAGCCATAAAGAAGGGCAAAATTATGGACTTCTCAGCAACTTACATGGATTTAGAGTCTATAGTACTCAGAGATCTATTGTAGAAACTAAGATCTGAGTAAGACATGTTCTCACTCATAAATGGATCCTGCACATTTATCATAATACCAGAAGAAAGGGATTGGCAGGAAACTGTCAGGGGAGGGAAAGCAACAGTAAGGGTACCCGATCTCAAACTTGGTGAAGTAAAGACCAAAGGGAGGCCCAAACTTTACCTGTGCAATGACCACTTACCTACCTAATCCTGAATTGTGCCCCACATATTTAAAATAATAAAAATAAAATTTAAAAAAGAAGAAAAAAGGTATTCTATGCAAATTGTATTCCAAAATATTGAAGGGAAAAAAAATTCCCATATACTAAAGCTATATGAGAACACTAGAATAGAAAATTACAAGCCAATACCTCTGATGAATATAGATGCAAAAATTCTCAATTCAACAGGCTCTTAAGAGGATCATACACTATGATTAAGTTGAATTTATTCAACGAGTGCCAGGATTTTTCAACATATGCACATCAATAAATGCGATGTACTACATTATGATCATCTCAGTACAATCATCTTAGAGATGCATAAAAATCATTTGACTGTAGTTAACGGCACTGTTTTGCACTCGAAATTAACTAAAAGAATAGATCTTAAGTGTTTTCACCAAAAAAAAAGGATAACTATGTGAAAGTATGGCATATAAGTTAGTTTTATTGTGATATTCCTTTGTAATATTCATATAGCTATCAAAACAACATGCTGCATATCTTAAATATATATAATGTTTATTTGTTAATTATACCTCACTAAAGCTGAAAAATGCCATCCAAATATATTAAAATATGGTAATTTAATAATTTCAGTAACAACCTTTTTTCAGATAATTCCAACCTTTAAACATGTCAATTTAAGTTATTTTGCTTTCAGTTTAAGTCTGCTTTGTTTTCATTTCAATGCTTCTCTGTCTCTTGGACAGTATATTATAACTGTGCATTTCGAACTGTGTTCACAAATTTTGCAACACATTTTGTTTGGGGAAACCTGATCATTTGCATGTGGGTACAATGAAAAACAGGGTGTGAGTGAGAGCTAGTGTTTTACTTGGATCAGTGGATTAAGCATTCACATCTATTTTCTCTCTCTTTCATCTTATTTTTGAAATTAGAGAAAATATGCTTCTACTGGAAAATATAATATATACTGGAAAACATAAAGCAGAACATGATAGAATCAAATTGTCTAGATATTCTGGGAAGAATTAAGGAGATTAGATTTATAAAAACAATAATGTAAGTCATAATTCAAAATACTCAAAATATGACCCTTGTCTGGGCAAACACAGGCAGTATTCGTGGTCCTGAGTCCACAGTAGAAAGTGGTGGGTGGGACAATCATTGGAGCAAAGATGAAAGGACTGTGAAAATCTGAGTCAGGGTCTTCAACCTATTTTTCCAATCTTCTCCATTTTCCCCAGTATTCTTCTGCCTTACTATGTAATTTCTACAATTCCTATGTAGACCATATACGTTTTAAAGCACAGGCATTTATTGGCTCATGAAAAAAATCAAAGAACATTGTATAAATTAAGCCATTGCTTAGAAGAGGCTTCTGTTGTGAACATAAGAATCTGAATGAAGAGCAGAATCAATTTTTGAGAAGCCTTCTACTATTCCAATAGATATGACACTTGAAGGCAAAAGAAGAAAGAAAATGTAAAGCAAATCAATTTTTGATACATATACATAAAAAGACTGATAGACACACAAAAAATAAAAACTGAGAATGAAAGATATTTTTTAAAATTTTTGTTGTGAAAGCAGGATTTATTTAGAGGATAGAAAAGCTCCCAGAGGGGAGGGGACCTGAGTATGTTACCCGACATTTAAATTTTAATCAAAATAAATGCTTTTAACAAACTTGTGTTTGACTGATATAATAAAGTTAATTATTTATTTTTGTTCTAATAATCCTGTATTCCTACTACATGACAAAAATTTGCATCGGTTTACTCCTTCTAGTACTTTTTAGAACATCTTTGCTCCCTTCCCCTACACATATGACAATAACAATACAGTTTATTTTAAAATAAAACATAAATCATGACTTTCCTCTGCTAAATGATTTCCCCAATATCTTGCTATCTTGCTGAAAGTAAAATATACAATTCTCACAATGATCTACAAAATCATTCTGAATCTTCCACAAGCCATTTCCATCTCTGACTTTATTCTTACAATCCTCACATTAACTTCCTTTATTTTTTCCTTGAATAAATAAAAAACACACTATTCTCATAGTCTATAGACAACTTTCCCTTTTTATGTGCTATTTTCTTCAAATTTCTGTTTTATTTCATTTTAATAGTGAAGCCATCTCAAATTCTCGCCGTCATACATTTCCTGTCTTCTTCATTATTCTGTATTTTTATCCATATTGTTGCAAAGTACATGAATTAAAGGGCTTTATTTTGTTTGTAGTTATATCCTTAGCACCAAGAATAATACCTGACATTTATCAGGCCCCTAATGAATATTATTATTATTTTTTTAATAATTAATCAGTATTTTGTCTTATGGTTTTGTGGGGTACAGTTAAGGGTTAGGTGTACAATTACGTTTCATTCAGGCACCCTGTTGATAAGAGGTGTTTTCCCAGCCCCAGACAGATATTTGCTACTGTTAATCCCATCCCCCTCCCCCCCACATTGTTTCCCAGTACCGTCAGTCATTTTCTTATAGTATTACATTGGATGTTCAAGGTTCATTATATGAGTGAGAACATGTGATATTCTGATCTTTGTTTCTGTGAGAGGTCACTCAGTATTATAGACTCTTGTTCCATCCAGGTTGCTGCGAAATTTATGATTTTGTTCTTTTTTATGGCTCCGTAGTATTCCATCATGTATATGTACCACTTTTTGTAATCCAGTCCTCTTTCGATGGGCAGCATGGTTGTTTCCAGGTTCTTGCTATTGTGAACAATGCTGCGATAAACATACGTGCGCAGGTATCTTTTTTATAGAGTGATTTGTGTTCTTCAGGGTATATTCCCAGTAGGGGGATTGCATGGTCATATGGAAGGTCAATTTTTAGAGCTTTTGGGAATCACCACACTGCTTTCCACAGAGATTGCACTAGTTTACACTCCTACCAACAGTGTAGAAGTGTTCCCTTTTCACCACACCCTCTCCAGCAGCTGTTATTTTTTGAGTTGTTGATAATTGCCATTCTGACTGGAGTTAGGTGGTATCTCAGTGTGGTTTTGATTTGCATCTCCCTGATGATTAGTGAGGTTGAGCATTTTTTCATGTGTTTGTTGACTTCTTGAATGTCTTCTTTTGTGAAGTGTCTGTTCATATCTTTTGCCCATTTTATAATGGGGTTGTTTGTTTTCTCTT
>NW_007072129.1:140802-142113 GCF_000164805.1 Carlito syrichta
ATACCAAGCTGTTTTGATGATTGTAGCTTTATAGTAAAGTTTGAAATCTGGTATTGTGATACCACCTGCTTTGTTTTTTTTGCTGAGGATTGTTCTGGCTATTCTTGGACGTTTGTGTCTCCATATGAATTCCTGTATTGTTTTTTCTAGGTCTGAAAGAATGTTGTTGGTAATTTAATGGGTATTGCATTGAATTTGTAGATTGCGTAGGTAGATGGACATCTTCACAATGTTGATTCTTCTGATCCATGAGCATGGGATATTTTTCCACTTGTTCATGTCAGCTTTGATTTCTTTGAGCAGTGTTTTGTAATTTTCATTGTAATGTTCTTTCACGTCTCTGGTTAGGAAGATGCCAAGGTATTTCATTTTTTTTGTGGCTATTGTGAATGGAATTGTGTTTTTTATTTGGGTTTCTGTTTGTTTATTATTGGTATAGAGAAATGCAATTGTCTTTTGTACATTTATTTTGTATCCTGAGACTTTGCCAAAGGCCTTTATCAGTGTAAGGAGGCCTTTGACAGATTCTCTTGGGTTTTCAAGGTACACCATCATATCATCTGCATAGAGAGATAACTTGACTTCCTCTTTTCCTATTTGAATACCTCTGATTGCCTCCTCTTCTCTGATTGCTCTAGCCAGGACTTCCAATACTATGTTGAACAGGAGGAGAGAGAGTGGGCATCCTTGTCTAGTTCCAGTTTTCAGGGGAATTGGTTCCAATTTTTGTCCATTTAAGAGTATGCTGGCTGTGGGTTTCTCGTAGATGACTTTTACTATTTTGAGGTATGTTCCCCATATGCCTAGATGTTCAAGGATTTTTATCAAGAAGGGGTGCTGGATTTTATCAAAAGCTTTTTCTGCATCTAATTATATGATCATGTGGTTTTTGTTTTGACATCTGTTGATATATTTAATTACATTTATGGTTTTACGAATGTTGAACCAGGCTTGCATGCCAGGAATGAAGCCTACTTGGTCATGGTGGATGATTTTTGAGATGTATTGCTGAATCCGGTTTACTAGGATTTTGTTGAGAATTTTAGCATCTATGTTTATCAAAGATATTGGCCTGTAGTTCTCTTTCTTTGTTGGATCTTTACCTGGTTTGGGTATCAATGTGATGTTGGCTTCGTAAAATGATTTGGGGAGAGTTCCATCTTTTTCAATCACCTGGAATACCTTCAGTAGGATCGGTATCTGCTCCTCCTTGAATGTCTTGTAGAATTCTGCTGGAAAGCCATCTGGACCGGGGCTTTTTTTTGTAGGAAGTTTTCTTATTATGTAGTCGATTTCCTTGATTGTTCTTGG
>NW_007072130.1:0-303 GCF_000164805.1 Carlito syrichta
CTCCCCAAAATGGCACTTGCTCCAACACTGCTGCAAGAAGGTCTGGGGTCAGAACAGGAGTAATTGTAACTGCTTTACCTGGCGAGCTCAGGTCACTTGTTTCTGAGTTCATAGTCAGACATTCGCACATCCATTTAGACACACACACACACACACACACACACACACACACACTAATTCGTCCTTGCACACACTCACTTAAACAGAGACTCATACACTCCAACTGGCTCCATTGCCATCTTTCTGAAACCCCACCTCACCATCTTCCCAGTGTACATTTCTTTTCAGTTTTTTTTTAACTGG
>NW_007072131.1:0-354 GCF_000164805.1 Carlito syrichta
ACAAGTTCCCCCCCAAACCCACAAAGACATGGACACTAAACAGCATGATGCTAAACAACTCCTGGGTCAATGGTGAAATCAAAACAGAGATTAAAAGATACAAATGAAACAAATGAAAATGAAGAAACATTTTACCAAAATCTCTGGGATGCCATGAAAGCTGTAGTAAGAGGAGAATTTATATCCCTCCAAATGCATATGAAGAAAATGAAAGGATCACAAATTAACAGCCTAAGAAGCCACCTAAGGAAGCTGGAAAAGCAAAACCATAAAATCCCTAATTTCAGCAGAAGAATCCAGATCACCAAAATAAAAGCCCAAATCCAGGACATAGAAGACAAAAAGATAATACAA
>NW_007072131.1:1928-2399 GCF_000164805.1 Carlito syrichta
CAGTAAATGGTGCTGGGAAAACTGGTTGTCCACATACAGAAGATTGAAACAGGACCCCTATCTATCCCCATACACAAAAATTAACTCCAAATGGATCAGAGACCTAAATGTAAAACCTCAAACCATAAGAACCTAAAAAATGAAGGACAAACCCTCATGGAAATTGGAACTGGCATCCAATTCCTGAACAAAACCTGAAACCCACAGGCCATATGAGAGAAGATAGACAAGTGGGCCCTCATTAAACTGACAAGCTTCTGCAAGGCCAAAGAAACCATCAAGAGAGCAGGGAGACAGCCTACAGACTGGGAAAAAGTATTTGCCAACTCCAGGTCTGACAAAGGCTTAACATCCTGGATCTGCAAGGAACTCAAATGCGCTGAAAATAAAAAAACAACCCCACTCTAAAATGGGCAAAAGATATGAACAGACACTTCTCAAAGGAAGACATCTGAGCAGCCAACAGACACA
>NW_007072132.1:0-439 GCF_000164805.1 Carlito syrichta
CTCCTTTGGGCGGCTGAGGTGAGAGGATTGCCTGAGCCCGCGGGTTGAGACCCGCCTGGGCAGCGAGACCTCATCTCTACAATAAATCAAAACATCAGCTGGGCGTGGTAGTGCATGCCTGTAATCCCAGCTACTTGGAAGGCTGAGGCGGAAGGATCGCTGGAGCCCAGCAGGTCGAGGCTGTGGTGGCCGGAAGCGGCCACTGCACTCCAGTCTGGGCGACAGAGTGAGACTCCAATTCAAAAAAGAAAAAAAAAAGTTTGTTGTTGGCCGGGCTCGGTGGCTCAGCCTGTAATCCCAGCACTTTGGGAGGCCGAGTCGAGTGGATTGCTTGAGTCCACGGGTTTGAGACTCGCCTGGGCAACTTGGTGAGACCTCGTCTCTACAATAAATCAAAAAATTAGCCGGGTGTGGTAGTGCGCGCCTGTAGTTCCGGCTA
>NW_007072133.1:0-842 GCF_000164805.1 Carlito syrichta
ATCTTTGTATAGAGGAACAGCACACTAACAAGGTGGTTGGTTAGCTTGTATGTTAGCATCACTATGTTTTATTTTTATTTTTTGTATGAGAGTTGGTTCGTCTGTAGCTGTGGTCTATTGTTTTTATCTGTTTCAGTATAGGCCTCTCTCTCTATTTCTTGGCACACCCGCTTGTTTCTCCCCTTACTCCTCTATCTCTCCACTCCCCTCTTCAACCCACTATCTACTCCATTCTCTCCCCTCTGCTAACCAGATTATATTTCAGGGAGTAAACCTACAGCCCACTGCATAGACAGATTCCAGGGCAGTGGGAAGTGGGTTCCACATTATCCACACACCTGTCAGCAAATACCAGGACCTGCAGACAGATTTTGAATCACAGCTCTCCCCTTAAGTAAATCTCAAAACTGCAAAAAGGACCACCTCCAACCTACAGTGCAACTTCAGAATTGAACAAAGTAAGAGGACATACATAAACAATAGGAGATTGAACAAACAGAAGTAAAACCAATCCCTTTACCCGTGAATAACAGAATTAAAGAAGTCAGTGAAGTGGAGGGAAAGAAAAAGTAGGGAGGGGGAAAACCGCACAAATGAAGAAAAACCAGAAGAAGAATATACGTCTTACACAGACCCCTGGGAAATCAGACCTGAGAAAACAGATTCTGGAACACAAACAATGAAGAGCCCCTAGAATGACTGGTTACATGCAACAAACCCAGACATCAAGACATTAATGGCTCTCCATTTAAAAATTTAAAAACTTGAGGAGAGACAAGAGGAAAATAGGAAGGAGCTGATGTCAGAAATGACAGCAGTAAAGAATACTGTGATGGAAATGA
>NW_007072134.1:0-314 GCF_000164805.1 Carlito syrichta
ACTCCATTCCTCTCCATTCAATTCCATTTCATTCCAATCCATTCCTCTCCATTTATTTCCTTTCCTCTCCATTTGTTTCCATTCCTCTCCATTCCATTCCATTCTTCCCCCTCCATTCTATTCCATTACATTCCTCTCCATTTTTCTCCATTCAATTTCATTCCATTCTTCCCCCTCCATTCTATTCCATTACATTCCTCTCCATTTTTCTCCATTCAATTCCATTCCATGCCTCTCCATTCCTTTCCTTTTCGTTCCATTGCACTCCCTTCCATTCCATTCCTCTCTATTCCAGTCCTCTCCATTCATTTACA
>NW_007072135.1:0-398 GCF_000164805.1 Carlito syrichta
TCGACAAGGGCTAGGAAATCAAAATTTACCCTAATGGCCATTGATCTTCCTGCACCCCACGCGGACAAAATTAAATGGAAAACAGATATCCCCGTTTGAGTAGACCAATGGCCACTGCCTGAAGCTAAACTAGCTGCGGCCACTATGTTAGTGCAGAAACAACTTAATGCTGGCCATATTGAACCTACCACGTCACCATGGAACACTCCTATATTTGTCATTAAGAAAAAGTCAGGTGCGTAGAGGTTACTCCAAGACTTAAGAAAAATCAATAAGACCATGTTCTCCATGAGAGCCTTACAACCTGGACTCCCCTCCCCTGTAGCTATCCCATCCAACTATTCCAAAATCATTATTGACCTTAAGGATTGCTTTTTTACCATTCCCTTACACCCCCA
>NW_007072136.1:0-343 GCF_000164805.1 Carlito syrichta
TTCCATTTATTTCTCTCCTTTCCTTTACATTACTATCCATTCCATTCCTGTGAATCCCATTCCATTCCTCCAATTCCCATTCCTCTCCATTCCATTTCTCTCCATTCCATTCCATTCATCTCCATTCCATTCCCTTCTATTTTGCTCTATTCCATTCCTCTCCTTTCACATCTATTCCTCTGAATTCCATTCCATTTCTTTCCTCTCCATTCCTCACCATTCCTCTCCATTCCTCTCCATTGCTCTCGGTTCCATTGCATTCCATTCCATTCCTCTACATTTCATTCCATTCCATTCCATTCCTCTCAATTCCATTCCATTCCTCTCAATTCCATTCCATTCC
>NW_007072137.1:0-731 GCF_000164805.1 Carlito syrichta
ACATCGTTAGAAATTGCCCACTTTGTGTAATCTTTTTATCTTTGCCACATCTTGGGGTCAACCCCAAAGGCCTACTTCCAAATGATATATGGCAAATGGATATTACACACGTTCCAGAATTTGGCAACCTAACATACATCCATGTCACAGTAGATACCTTCAGTGGCTTCATCCTCGCCACACTCCAAAGTGGTGAAGCCACCAAAAATGTGATTGCTCATGTTCTCCACTGTTTTACAGTTCTGGGTAAACCTAATGTCTTAAAAACAGATAACGGCCCTGGATATACTTCTCAGGCCTTTAAAACCTTTTGTCTTCAAATGCATATCAAGCACATCACAGGAATCCCGTATAATCCACAAGGCCAGGGCATCGTAGAAAGAACTAATCAGACCTTGAAAAATACCATAAACAAACTTAAAACCACAGATCTCTACCCCACCAAAGGATCACCGGGTAATCTCTTTAACCATGCTCTATTCACTCTAAATTTCCTACAACTTGATGCTCAGGGGAAATCGGCAGCCGATCATCATTGGCACCAAAAAACAAATGACCAATACGCGCAGGTCATGTGGAAAAATCCCTCTACACTCAAATGGCAGGGCCCTGACCCGGTCCTCATATGGGGACGCGGTTTGGCCTGTGTCTATGACTCTCAAGAAGGGGGGCCTCGATGGCTGCCTGAACGCCTAATCAAACCAATAAATCCTCCCAAGGAAAATAACTCA
>NW_007072138.1:0-872 GCF_000164805.1 Carlito syrichta
TAGATTGCCTTTAGGCAAGATGGACATCTTCACAATGTTGATTCTTCCGATCCATGAGCATGGAATATTTTTCCACTTGTTGTGTCATCTTTGATTTCTTTGAGCAATGTTTTGTAGTTTTCCTTGTAAAGGTCTTTCACGTCTCTGGTTAGGAAGATGCCAATGTATTTCATTTTTTTTTGTGGCTATTGTGAATGGAATTGTGTTTTTTATTTGGGTTTCTGTTTGTTTATTATTAGTGTAGAGAAATGCAACTGTCTTTTGTACATTTATTTTGTATCCTGAGACTTTGCCAAAGTCCTTTATCAGTGTAAGGAGGTTTTTGACAGATTCTCTTGGGTTTTCAAGGTACACAATCATATCATCTGCAAAGAGAGATAACTTGACTTCCTCTTTTCCTATTTGGATACCCCTCATTGCCTTCTCTTCTCTAATTGCTCGAGCCAGGACTTCCAATACTATGTTGAACAGGAGGGGTGAGAGTGGGCATCCTTGTCTTGTTCCAGTTTTCAGGGGAAATCGTTCCAATTTTGTCCATTTAGGAGAATGCTGGCTGGGGGTTTCTCGTAGATAGCTTTTACTATTTTGAGGTATGTTCCCCGTATGCCTAGATGTTCAAGGGTTTTTATCAAGAAGGGGTGCTGGATTTTATCAAAAGCTTTTTCTGCATCTAATGATATAATCATGTGGTTTTTGTTTTGACATCTGTTGATGTATTTAATTACATTTATGGTTTTACAGATGTTGAACCAGTCTTGCATCCCAGGAATGAAGCCTACTTGGTCATGATGGATGATTTTTGAGATGTATTGCTGAATCCAGTTTGCTAGAATCTTGTTGAGAATTTTAGCATCTATGTTCATCAAAGATAT
>NW_007072138.1:2734-4163 GCF_000164805.1 Carlito syrichta
TATTATGTGTCTAGGAGTTGGTCCTCTCATTTGTTGTCTTGCAGGGGTTCTCTGAATCTCTTGTGTGTGAATTTTGCACCACTGATTAGATAAGGGAAGTTTTCTTGAATGATCTCATGGAAAGTTTGTTCCAATGTGGTCTCTGTTTCTCTTTCTGCCTCAGGAAGTCCAATTACTCTTAGGTTAGGCCTCTTGAGGTAATCACTCATCTCTTGAAGGTTTTGTTCTGTCTTTTGAGCTTATTTTCTGTGTTTTTAAGAGTTTGGGTTATTTCTATATTTGGGTCCTCAAGCTCTGAGATTCTTTCTTCTGCTTGGGTAATTCTGCTTTCCATGCTTATCAGTTTGTTATTTATTTCATTCACAGTATTCTTTATTACTGTTATCTCAGATATCAGCTCCTTCCTAGTTTCTTCTTGTGTCTCCTCAATTCTTTTTAATCTCTCGATTATTGTCTTGATATCTGCATTTGTATTTTGAGACCCTTCATTCTGGGGGTTTTTCATTGTTTGTATTCCAAAGTCAGTTTTCTCAGTGTCTGCCCTCCCATGTGTCTGGGAGAGATTCATACTCTTCTTTTGGTTTTTCTTCATTTCTGTAGATTTTTCTCACTCTCCCCCTTTCCCTCCCCTTCTTCAATTCTGTTTTTGAGGAAAGGTGGGGTTGCTTTTATTTCTCTTCTGCAATGTCCTGTTCTTCCTTATGAGGGTCTTCTGGCTTTGTTCACTTTTCCCTCTGCTTTACAATCTGTCTATTCAGCAGTATGTAGTCTTGGGGTTATGTAAAAGAGGAAAATAATGGAGGAAGGGGGGTCAGTAGGGAGTTAGAAAGAGAGAAGTGCAAGAGGGAAAACAGATATACATACCAACTATCAGGTGAGAAAGAGACACAGGACCAGGAAGAAGTGAAGAAAACATGTAAGAAAGATTCCCTAAAGAGTACTGATAGCTACACAGAGACAGGCCAATAAAATCGAGAAACAGTGTAAGTCAAAAGGTAAACAACAAATGTGATCTAAACCAACAGTTACAATGATAAAATCATAAGTCAAAATAAGCGATCAGACTAAAGTCACTTCTCTGATCTCCGATTCCAGCCTCTCCCTTTTGTTTTTCGTTGCAGCGTAGGGGTGGGGCTTTGTCTCCTGTTTCACACCGTTGCCTTAGGAACTGAGGTAAAGTTTGTTGATAGGTGGGCGGGGCAATGGAAGTCTCTGACTGGAGAATGGCAAGGTAGTTTAAGCAGATCTGTTTTTCTCCACTTGTCTGGGTACCCCGGCTTGGGGTCTCGTCCTGAACTCAGCTAGGGTGAGCCCGGAGTTCCAGAGCTCCAAAGCTCCAAAGGGCAGGCGGTGGGTGGCGAGAGTGGCCCTGGGCCCCCCACAAGGTACTTCAGCCAGGAATGGGACCAGTGTCTCTGAGGGGTGGGCG
>NW_007072138.1:4209-7723 GCF_000164805.1 Carlito syrichta
TGGGGGAAGAGAAGTAATAGCCTTTTTGGGAACTCACGTTCAGAGAATCTCACCAGTTCACCTATGCCGTCGCCATCTTGTTCCCATACCAATAGTTTATTCTTAATAGCTGAGTAGTATTTCTTTGTATGATATTTCACAGTATATCCATGCACAAGTTGAAGGGCATCTGTGTCCATGCCAATTTTTGTCAAGTATGAATAAGCTACTATAAACATTTGCACGCAGGTTTTTGTGTGAACATAAGTTTTCATTTCTTTTGGGTAAATACCTAAGAGTAGGATTGCTGGGTCATACAGCAAGCCTATGTTTAATTTTATATATATAAGAAACTGCCAGCCAGGCACAGTGGCTCACACCTATAATCCCAGCACTTTGGGAGGCAGAGGCGAGAGGATTGCCTGAACCCAGGGCTTGGAGACCAGCATGGGCAAAACGGCAAGACCTCATCTCTACAATAAATCAAAAAATTAGCCGGGCGTGGTGGCACATACCTGTAGTTCCAGCTACTTGGAAGGCTGAGGCAGAAGGATCGCCTGAGCCCAGCAGGTCAAGGCTGCGGTGACTGTGAGCATGCCACTGCACTCCAGCCTGGGCAACGGCATGGTGTGACTCCAACTCAAAAAAAAAAAAAAGAAAGAAATTGCCAAACTGTTTTTCATAATAATTGTATCTCTTTATTCTTAACAGTAATACATCATATTAAGGGGATAGTCTATAGTCATTAAAAATCTTATAGATGAATACTGATGGACAGATAACATGTTCACAAAACATCAAGTTTAAAAAGCAAACTGTGATATATTACAATATGAGCATTGAACATGTAATTTTTCTTCAAAAAGCATGATTTTTATTACTTGCACGGTATTTCATTAAATGGCTATACCATTATATATTTTACTAATTCTCTACCTTTATATATTCAAGTTATTTCCAGATTTTTTTATTAATATAAATAAAAACGTGGACAGGCACACTAACTCACACCTGTAATCCCAGCACTTTGGAAGGCAGAGGCAGGAGGACCGCTTGAGCCCAGAAGTTCAAGACCAGCCTAGGCAACACAGTGAGACATCATCTGTAAACACACACAAAAAAAATCAATAAATTAGCCAGGTGCAGTAGCAGGTGGAGGCTGAGGCAAGAGGATTGCTTGAGCCCAGGAGTTCAAGACTGCGGTCATACCACTGCATTCCAGCCTGGGAGACAGAGTGAGATCCCAACTCAAAAAAAAAAAAAAAAATAGTCATACTTGTATATAAATCTTCATATACATTTCTATCTATTTTCTTTTTTTTTTAATTGTTTAATTTTTTTTTTGAGTTGGAGTCTCACTCTGTCGCCCAGACTGGAGTGCAGTGGCCGCTCCCGGCCACCGCAGCCTCGGCTTGCTGAACTCTGGCGATCCTTCCGCCTCAGCCTTTCAAGTAACTGGAACTACAGGCACGCACCACCACACCCGGCTAATTTTTTGATTTATTGTAGAGACGAGGTCTCGCCAAGTTGCCTGGGCTGGTCTCAAACCTGCAGGCTCAGGCAATCCACTCACCTTGGCCTCCCAAAGTGCTGGGATAACAGGCTGAGCCACCAAGCCCGGCCTGTTTATTTTCTTCATATATTTCCTTAGAAATGCATTTACTCAGTCAGAGGAAAAAAAAATCACTGTTAACAATTCTAACATACATTGTCAAATTATTCCCAGAACTTCCTTCCACAGCATGGCATGACGGCCTTTTAGTTCGATTCCTGTTCTCTAAGGTGTCCAGGTCGTCTCCTTCCTCTTTTCCTCGCACGTTCCCCACCCTCGCCTGTCCCTTCCTGGGAACGGGGACTGCCTGCTTTTCTGCCCAGCCTGTACTCCCTCAGCAGATTTGAGGGACGTTTTGCATTCCAGTGTGAAGCTCCCACTGCAGTGACGAGCTGTGCACAGGTTGATCCATCTCTGTTTTGGCAACCGTTCCACGTCTCCTGGCCTTCAACCTGTCACTCTGCTCTTCCCATCTCCTTTCGAATCGTTGTTTGTGACTTTGAGGTATTTCATACCGTCAGAAACTGACCATGTTTGTTCTGACACTTCAGCTGGCTTTGGATGCTTTACTAAGCCAATAAGCATATGGCTCTCTTCAGCCTAAGTTGATTATTCTCAAGTATCACATTTAGAGGCATTAGAGAGATACATACTATTAACATTAACACCCAGAATCTCCACTGGGATCACTGACAAACCCTTCAGGAAAGTTCTATATAATGGTATAATTTTGTGCACACATTTTTTTTTTTTTTTTTGAGTCAAGAGTCTCACTCTATCCTCACGGTGGAGTACAGTGGCACGCTCACGGTCACCACAGCTGCAACTTGCTGGTTTCAGGCAATTCTTCTGCCTCAGCCTTCCAAGTAGCTGGAACGACAGGCGTGCACCACCACGCCCGGCTAATTTTTTGATGTATTGTAGAGACGAGGTGTCGCCAAGTTACCCAGGCTGGTCTCGAACCCCTGGGCTCAGGCAGTCCTCTCACCTCTGCCTCCCAAAGTGCTGGGATGACAGGCATAAACCACCGCACACACTTGCTAATCATAGGAGACTGGGAAGGCTTTTGTTTACATTATTCTACCCAAAGGAGCAGAAGCGCAACAAAGATTTTCTTATCTTAAATGTTTACATCATATACACACCCTCCACCTTTTGAAATACTGAAGATTATTCTAAAGCAAAAAATGCCCATAGTACAGAGAGAGGAAAGGCCATGGCCTCAGAGGGAAGAATGGCAAAATATGGTATCCTTTAATATAGAGTAAGCATGTAGTCAAACCAAGTTCCTGAAATCTAGAGAGGGCTCACATATACCCCCATCAACCCCAGCTTGGAGAAACCTGTGCTTTTCTGTGGAAGTTGAAAAACATATTAGGGAATTGCTCTCCTAGGAAAAGGGTAAAGAAGGAGACACTCCTTTATCATCAGTAAATGATTCTTACGACAACTTTGGAATAAATTCAGACTGAACCTAAAAAAATCTAGGAAGGCACTGTGGTGGGTGCTTGCTAAGTGACCAAGTAAATTGTCTACCAATTCTGGAATTTTTTTGTGAGGAGGATGTGGATAGGAAACTTTCCTGTGAACTCAGAAACCCGGTGTTCATGTTGACTTTGCCCAGGCTAATGCAATCAACAGCATCTCATTGCTGATGACTTGATTATGACATAGAACACTGAGTCTTCTAACCCCTGTGGATTGTGCTGTCTGTGGAGGAAAGCTGGAGAAACATAAATAATCAGCAATGTTCAGATAGAGACTTTGAAAAGTGCAAACCAGCAAAACTGTCAATGCACAGGAAAATTCTAGAATTGACTACTCAGAATTTAGAAAAATGTGAGCATCACTGTGAGAAAATACAGGCTCACAAAAATGAGTCAGACTAGATTAATTGTTCTGATTTGCCGGGCTTGGTGGCTCAGCCTGTAATCCCACACCTTTGGGAGGCTGAGGTGAGTGGATTGCCTGAGCCCGCAGGTT
>NW_007072138.1:7847-53000 GCF_000164805.1 Carlito syrichta
CCGGGAGCGGCCACTGCGCTCCAGTCTGGGCGACAGAGTGAGACTCCAACGCAAAAAAAATAAAAAACAAAATAAAATAAAATAGTTCTGACTTTTGTCAAAGGGCCTCAAGAGTCATAGAATAAGATAATGCCATAAGGGAGACATGGAGGTATTTTATGTCTTTTTTTAAAATCTGTGACTGGTAACAATTCTGTCCATTGGCCTACTGAAGTACTTATCGTATTTTATTAAATGTATTTGTATGGAGGTAGCAGTCATCGTCATCCTTACACCCTTCCCACAATACCCACATGTAGTAGGTACTCAATAAATTTTGCTGAATTAATTCATAGATGATGCTATAATAAGTTCCTAAGTGAGGCCCGGAAACCGATTTCTTGGTGCTTATATCACAAACACTTGTGGTTCTATTAGTATCCATCCGTCCTCAACTACTATCTCCTGCACCCCTATATGCAATCTCAAAACTTGAGTGGCATTAACCCCATTCATTTTCCCCAGTGTTCTTGGAAGTCAATTTTTCAGGATAACAAATCTTGGCACGATCTGAACTATACCAAAGCGGTAAGGCAGCTAAATCATGAGAAGGGAGACACAGAACGTGATCAGCCTGCGTCTCACAAACTTCCTAAGAAATGCCATGCCCTCATTTAGAGAAACAGCTTGGTTAGCGGCTCTTCGTCTGCTTATGCTTTTTTAGATTGAAATTAAGTATATGTTTACATTCTAAAATGCTATCATTTCACTAATTCCAATTCTGTGCCAGAGGACAGAAGTCCTGATTTTTCAACTGCCTCCCTGATGGTTAAAAAATTTGCAGGAGTTGAGCTTAAAAAAAAAAAGGAAAGAAAGAATTCAAGTCTTTAAATAAAAGGAAACAGCTAATCTTCCTAAATGTTTAAGTTACAATATAAATTACAGGTAACTCCCACCATAAACACAGCTGCACTGTCTCCTCTTATGACATTAAAGACAAACACTCTTCTGTCAGGATCTCAGCAAAAGCAACAGAAGACTGCCTTTGTGGGGCGCAAATTAAAACAGGCCTTTTGGCATCCCCAAAACACAGTGCGTTTGAAGATGTGGGCAAACAAACTCCTCCCTCCCATGAACGCTCTCTGGCTTTGAGATAAGTAGGAACATTTTCTTTAAACAGCTTCTAGATGAAAGGCAAGGGCTTCCAGCTGGAAGAGGAGCCTGTGTGTCAATGACAAACACATGCACCGAATGTCAACAACACAACAGTATGAAGCATGACAGGAAGTGCCTCCAATGACTGTTCAATGGAGGCCTGACTGGCCGTGCGGTGGGGACATCATGACCAAGGGCCCAGAAGCACAGCTATGAAGCTGGGTCGCATAAAAGAGAGATTGGGCTGAGAACCTGTAAGGAGGCCATAGCCAAGGTAACTCATTCTTGAATAACTTAGATAATTTCAGTGCCACTGAGATAGTTTCACAGTACCTGCAGATAATTAAAATAAAAATGAAAACACATTCCTTTTTTTTTTTTTGAGTCGAAGTCTCACTCCGTTGCCCAGACTGGGGTGCAGTCGACCTGTTGGGCTCCGGCGATTCTTCCGCCTCAGCCTTCCAAGCAGCTGCGACTACAGGTTTTTGATTTATTGTGGAGATGACATCTCGCCAAGTTGCCCAGGCGGGTCTCGAATCCCCGGGGTCAGGCAATCCACTCACCTCGGCCTCCCAAAGTGCGGGGTTGCAGGCTGAGCCACCAAGCCCGGCTACTTTGCATTTATTTCTTAATAGAACCACAGCTTTGACATCTCTAAATGAAATCACCAGAAATAGAAGGAAGAATAGTGGGGAAAGGAAGAAAGGAGAGAGGTAAGGAAGAGGAGAGAATCCTACCAAATCTTGGGTTCTAATCACAAAATTTTACAGTTGGATGAAACATTAATGATGTAACCCAAGGTTCTCAAGCTCAACTGCACCTCAGAATTGCTTGGGGAGCTTTAGAAAGGATAAATAGAAGAGAGACAGAGAGAAAGGGAGAGAGACTGACCCACCCTGTAGTGTCTTTGGCGCTACAGTTTTCCAGTCATTTTATTTTTTTATTTTTATTTTTTGCATTTTCTTTTTTGACATAAGGTCTCACCCTTGTGCTGGTTTGACCAGTGTTCAGGGCCCGCTTATGAGTGAGAACATGAGATATTCAGTTTTTTGTTTCTGTGATAGTTCACTTGGTATGATGGTCTCCAGCTGTATCCAAGTTGCTGTGAAGGCCATGATTTCAGTCTTCTTTGTGATTGCATAATATTCCATCATGTATATCTACCGCATTTTCTTTATCCAGTCCATTTTCAATGGGCACCTGGGTTAGTTCCATGTTTTTGCTATTGTGAATAGTGCTGCAATAAACATGCATGTGCAGGTGTCTTTTGGCAGAGTGATTTATGTTCCTCTGGGTATATTCCCAGGAGATGGAAGCTCATTTTTAGTTTTTTGAGAAATTGCCACACTGCTTTCCATAGAGGTTGAACTGGATCATATTCTCACCAGCAGTGAAGTAGTGTTCCCTTTTCTTCACAGCCACGCCAGCACCTGTTGTTTTATGACTTATTAATGGTAACCATCCTTACCGGTGTTAGGTGGTTATCTCACTGTAGTTTCAATTGCATTTCTCTGTTGACTAGTGAGGCTGAGCATTTTTTCATGTGTCTGTTGGCTACTTGTATGTTATCTTTTGAGAAGTGTCTGTTCATGTCCTTTGCCCACTTCTTAATGAGGTCGTTTGGTTTCTTTTTCTTTTCATTTTGTTTGAATTCCTTATAGATCCTGGATGTTAGGCCTTTGTCAGATGCATAGCTTGCAAATGTTTTTTTCTCATTCTGTGGGTTGTCTCCTTACTCTCTTGATGGTCTCTTTTGCTGTGCAAAATCTTTTCAGTTTGATAAGGCCCTACCTGTCTATCTTAGGTTTATTGCATTTGCTTTTGAGGACTTGGCCATGAATTCACTGCCTACTCTGATGTCCAGGAGGTGTTCTTTCTTTTAAGATTCTTATCATTGGAGGTTTTACATTTAAGTCCTTGATTCATTTAGAATTAATTTTTATATATGGTGACAGGTAGGTGTCCAGTTTCATTCTTCTGCATGTAGCTAGTCAGTTTTGTCAGCACCATTTGCTAAATATGGTCTCTTTTCTCTAATCGATTTTTTTTTTTTTTTGAGTTGGAGTCTCACTCTGTCGCCCAGACTGAAGTGCAGTGTCGCTCCCAGCCACCGCAGCCTCAACCTGCTAGGCTCCGGCGATCCTTCCGCCTCAGCCTTTCGAGTAGCTGGAACTACAGGCGCACGCTACCACGCCCGGCTAATTTTTTATTTTATTGTAGAGATGAGGTCTCGCCAAGTTGCCCAGGCAGGTCTCGAACCCGCGGGCTCAGGCAATCCACTCACCTCAGCCTCCCAAGGCGCAGGATTACAGGCTGAGCCACCGAGCCCGGCTCAATGTTCGATATTGATAGCATTGTCAAAGATGAGTTAATTGAGGGACTGTGTTTTAATTTCTAGATTCTCTGTCCTGTTCCATTGGTTTATGTGCCTGTCCTATACCAATACTATGCCATCTTGGTTACTGTAGCCTTATATTAATAGTATAGTTTAACAGCTGGAAGTATGATACCTCCAGCTTTGTTCCTTTTACTGAAGATTGCTTTAGCCATCCATGCTCTTTTCTGCTTCCATTTGAATTTCTGAATTGTCCTTTCTAGGTCTGTGAAAAATGATGTTGGCAATTTGATAGGGATTGTATTGAATCTGTAGATTGCCTTGGATAGAATGGGCATCTTGACAATATTGACTTTTCCATTCCATGAGTATGAGATGTTTGTTTCATCCATTTGTTTGTATCATCCTTGATTTCTTTGAGCTGTGTTTGGTAGTTCTTGTTGTAAAGGTCTTTCAACTTGTTGGTGAGGTGAATGCCAAGGTATTTCATTTTGTGTGTGTGGCTACTCTGAATGGAATTGTGTTTTTTATTTGGTTCTCAGCCTGCTTATTGTCGGTGTATAGAGATGCAACTGTCTTTTGCACTATGATTTTTGTATTCCCAGACTTTATCGAAGTCATGTATCAGTGTAAGGAGGTTTTTGACAGACTCTCTGGGGTTTTCCAAGCAAAGAATTACATTGTCTGCAAAGAGGGACAACTTAACTTCTTCTTTTCCTATTTGGATATACCTGATTTCCTTCTCCTGCCTGATTGCTCTGGCTAGGACTTCCAGCACTATGTTGAATAGGAGGGGTGAGAGTGGGCATCCTTGTCTCATTCTAGTTCTTAGCGGGAATGCTTTTAGCTTCTGCCAGTTAAGCATCATGCTGGTTGCAGGTTCGTCATAGATGGCACTTACTGTTTTGCGCAATGTTCCCTTGATGCTTAGGTGCTGGAGGGTTTTTATCAAGAAGGGATGCTGGATTTTATCGAATGCTTTTTCTGTGTCTAATAAAAAAATCATGTGATTCATGGTTTTACACCTGTTAATGTGCTGAATTATGTTTACAGACTTGTAAATGTTGAAGCGGCCCTGTATCCCGGGAATGAAGCCCACCTGGTCATGATGGACGATCCTTGAAATGTGTTGTTGGATACAATTTGCTAGAATCTTGTTGAGAATTTTTGCATCTATGATCATCAGGGAAATTGGCCTGTAATTCTCTTTTCTTGTTGGGTCTTTGCCAGTTTTGGGTTTCAGGATGATATTAAGCTTCATAAAATAAGGCTAGGGAGACTTCCTTCCTTCTTGATTGCCTGGAATACTTTGAATAAGTTTGGTAACAGCTCTTCCTTGTATGTCTTGTAGAATTCAGCTGAGAAACCATCTGGTCCAGGGTTGTTCTTGGTGGGGAGGTTTCTGTGTAATTGAGTCAATTTCCTGGATTGTTATTAGTTTGTTTAGGGTTTCAATTTCTTCTTGTCTCAACCTTGGGAGGTTGCGTGATGCCAGCAAATTCTCTATTTTTTCCAGATTTTCTAGTTGATTTACATACAGATGTTCATAGTAATCTCTGATAATCTTCTGAATTCTTCAGGGTCAGTTGTGATGTCACCTTTTTTCATTCTAATTGTTTCTATTCAGGCTTTCTCTTTTTTTATGTCAATCTGGCCAGGGGTCTGCCAATCTTATTTATCCTTTCAAATAACCAGCTTTTTGTCTTGTTGATACTTTCTATAATATTTTTGTCTTCTATTTCCTGCCATTGTGACTTTATCTTAGTAATCTCTGGCTAATTTTTTTTTTTGTAAGGACAGAGTCTCACTATGCTGCCCAGGCTAGTCTTGAACTCCTGGGCTCAAACAATCCTCTCGCCTCAGCCTCCGTAAGTACTGGGATTATAGGTATAAACCACCACACCCGGCTTTCAGTCATTTTCTATTCCAGAATTACTTGATGCATTTTGAGTTATTTTGCAAGAAAAGTTAATAAAATGACAATTGAGCTAATGAATTTTCCAAGAAGAAGCCTTTTTTCTTTTTTGTTTGTTGTTTTTTTTTTTTTTTTTTTGAGTTGGAGTCTTACTCTGTCACCCAGACTGGAGTGCAGTGGCTGCTCCCGGCCACCGCAGCCTCGGCCTGCTGGGCTCCAGGATCCTTCCACCTAAGCCTTCCAAGTAGCTGGAACTACAGGCGTGCGCTACCATGCCCGGCTAATTTTTGATTTATTGTAGAGATGAGGGCTCTCCAAGTTGCCCAGGTGGGTCTCGAACCCGCGGGCTCAGGCAATCCACTCACCTCAGCCTCCCAAAGCACGGGATTACAGGCTGAGCCACCGAGCCGAGCTAGAAGCCCTTTTTCTAAATCTGTCAGCAAGATTGTCTCATTATATATTGCTAATAAGATATTGATAATGATTCCATAATTTAGAGAAAAATTTTTCTTGATTAATACTTATGAAAACAGTTTTATTAATATAAGCTACTGTAAAGTAATACCCCAGATAAAAGGAATGTCTCAGCACAAATAAATTATATGTTCCTAGTGACTCTTATATTAATAGATCTCATTTTTTAAATATGAAGTGAAAGACCATTCATGCATGTCAGATGAATTTACTAACCAAAAATTAATGGACAAAAATACTGGAAATATATCAAAATCAAAAGGCCAGCTTATATTGACATAGGGTATTGACATTTCTGAGCTGTTCAAAGACGTCTACTTCAGTGAAACACAAGCAATTTGCATATGATAGACTCCAACTCAAAAAAAATAAAAAATAAAAAAAATAAAAATAAAAGATCTCAGAGCTTAACAGCAACAAAGCTTGCATTAGACTCTGGGTCTCCTGATTCCTGGCCTGGTGGCCTTTTCTATCACATCATGTTGTCGCTTCTTTAGTTTGGGGTTAAATTACCATGAAAAATTGAGCAGAAAATGGAACTGCCATTCAGTTGCAATCAAGGCCTCGGTCAACCCGCTGGAGCTGAGACAGACATTTACAGTTGTCCTGAGTTGGGGAGGGACTAGAGGATGGGCCAGTCAATAGAGGCAGCTGCACCAAAGGCATGTGACCTTGGACCCAGAAGATCTCTTCGGAACCTCAGTCAAGAGCCATGAGCTATCAACCATCCGAGCAGGGCAGCGGAATGAGTACCTGGGTCCCAGGGAAGAGGGAATTGGACAGGGCACCATCGCTTCCAATACAGCGGTTGTGGGAAATGCTTGTGACCCGCCTCATTTTCCTTCTCAAATAACCTCGACATTTTAAAATAGTATTTCCCCTCCCCTCTTCATACTTCTTGAAGAACTAAGATCAGCCCGAGATTATCAAGAGAAAGAACGCAGCTAGGATGCCTCAAGTGCATCTGAGCGAGGCGGAGGACTCCTCTGAACACTGTAACGACAATTGACCTTGACAAAATCGGGGAGTCTGTTTCTGGAAATGTCTCAGGGGGATCTCAAGAGTAATGGGATGAAATTGATTGAGCAATGCACTGTTTCGCTTTATAGCCTTTCCATTTGTCACACAAATTATAATGAATACTTATTTCTTGATTTACATTTCGGCCTTCACACAATTTGCGGCCCTGCCATGTTTACATGCACCATCTGGAAGAACTAATGAGCCAAGGAGCACCAGAAATTATAACTTGCTTTGACTAAACCTAGAAGATTTTTCCTGGCAATAAAATGAGTTTGTTTTTTTTTTTTTCCTGGAATTGCAAGGAGATTAAAAAGTGAGTTTCACTGAGTGTAGAACAGAAATATGCAAAGCTAATTTTAATAGAATGAACCTGCAGGCATCTGGCATTCCTAATCACTTCAGAATAATTTAGTCATTAGAGCCACAGTCTCATGATAGAGAGTCTCTTCTGACATTGGAATTCTTCAAAATGATTCCCCAGCCTAGACGCAAGTGTCACAGTGGGTCCCAGGGGGCGTGAGAGGAAACATACAGAAATGCAAAGAATTTCTGGGAAGGTTACTTCATCTCTGTACGTATCAGGTACGTTGTATATAAAACAGAAATAATAATAGGAGCTGCATAATGAAGCCATATGAGAATTAAGTGAGGTAATGCAAATAAATTATATTAAACTGTTAGGGCATGTCACTCAAGAAGCACTCAATAAACATTATTTTCTTTTTTTAGAGACTTTACCAAAAACAAACAAACAGATTGTTTTTCAAAGGCAAGTTATTCTCTCTTGGGTCAAAGTTGCCCTGGGTAGAAGGTAACTAAGGATAACACAGACGAACTCATTAAATCCACCCATAGTTAAGTCAAAGTGTTCGTTTGTGTTCCTGGACAGAGTGCGAAGGTCTTCAAGTTAGCCCTGACCTAGTAAGCTAATTCCAAAGGACTCCAGGAAATGTAAATGGGCATGCAGATGGGGTAGACTACTTGGAAAACATTTCACACTCTAATTTTTCTTAAAAGTTAAATTTAGAAGAGGAAACAAGTGACTGTTCTAACCATTCCTGTTGCCATAGCAAACATCTCTCTCGCCGGCAAAGTGAAGTAAGAGTAAATATTAGGACTGCCCAGTAAATCCAAAAGGACATAGTTATAATCTTTGAAAGACTCTATTAAAAATAATGCATTCAATTTAGCATGCTATCCCTAATGTAATTTTTACAGGTGATATAAAATAAATATCTGTTATTTCTGTTTATAAAACAATAAGTTACATACTGCCGAAAATTTAGAAACTACATTTAAACTTTTGAGAAAAACAACAGAATCACCCAAATGTTACAATTCAAAAATTAGGGGCTAGGCATGGTGGCTCAGCCTGTAATCCCAGCACTTTGGGAGGTTGAGGCGAGTGGATTGCCTGAGCATGTGTGTTCGAGACCAGCCTGGGCAACTTGGCGAGACCTCGATTCTGTAATAAATTTTTTAAAAATTAGCCAGCCGTGGTAGCATACTCCTATAGTTCCAGCTACTTGGAAAGCTGAGACGGAAGGATTGCCTGAGCCCAGCAGGTCGGCCCTGCGGTGGCCATGAGTGTGCCACTGCCCTCCAGCCTGGGCGACAGAGTGAGACTCCAACTCAAAAAAAAAAAATTAAACTCTCATCATATTACTGGATTTCTTCCTAGTTTTTTTCTTAAGCACAAGTAGATTAGTTGTTGTTGTTGTTGTTGTTTCAGAATTGGGATCATACTGTCTATTCAATATTTGACCCTGATCTTTGCATTTACTATTACAAATAAACACTTTCCAGTGTCATATCGTTTTTGAAAGTGCGATTTCTAGCAATGCGTAATGTTCTCCTATATAGATTCCCTTTATGAATCACTAGTCATTTTCCATTTTTTACACTAAAAAATAAAGCTGCCGTAAGCAGCTTTGCTCACTAATCTCTGTCCAAATGTAAGGATAGATTCCTAGAAGTGAAATTACTGCAAAAACGGTATTTTTAAGCTAATCAATTGCTTTCCCAAAAAAAATCAATTTACATTTTTATCAGCAATGCATGAACACTCATGTTACCAAATCTTTGCCAGTGCCAAATTTCAAACTTAAAATCGAAAGTGTATTTTATACAAAATAATTTTTATCTTGGCAATAAAATAATTCCAGCTGTCTACTTCTAGATGAAAACTTGAAAATTAACGTGTGATGATTGAGTCAAGGTTTTTTGTTTTTTTTTTTTTGAATTGAATCTCACTCTGTCAATCAGGCTGGAGTGCAGTGACACACTCACAGCCACCACAGACTCAACCTGCTGGGCTCAGGAGATCCTTCCACCTCAGCCTTCCAAGTAGCTGGAACTACAGGCATGCGCCACCACATCCAGTTAATTTTGTTTTTTTAATTGTAGAAACAAGGTCTCACCATGTTGCTCAAGCTGGTTTCAAACTCCTGAGTTCAGGCAATCCTCTCTCCTCCACCTCCCAAAGTGCTGGGATTACAGGTGTGAGCCACTTTGCCCAGCTGAAAGTTAATTATTATATAATCTCTATTATGGTCAGTCTTCTGATTGAATTAATTGTGTATTCTTTCATCTGTTGCTATCACCATTAATTTATAAGTTTCTGCAAAAAGCAACAGATGCTAGAGAGGATATGGAGAAAAGGGAACACTTCTACACTGTTGGTGGGAGTGTAAACTAGTACACCTCTGTGGAAAACAGAGTGGCGATTCCCAAAAGATCTAAAATTTGACCTTTCATACGACCCTGCAATTCCCCTAATGGGAATACACCCGGAGGAACTCAAATCACTCTATGATAAAGACACCTGCACACATATGTTTATTGTGGCATTATTTACAATAGCAAGAACATGGAACCAACAGTGCTGGCCATCGAAAGAGGACTGGATTAAAAAATATGGTACATCTACACGATGGAATATTACACAGCCTTAAAGGACAAAATCATGAACTTCACAGCAACCTGGATGGACTTAGAGGCTATAATACTGAGTGATCTCTCACAGAAACAAAGAACTGAGTATCACATGTTCTCACTCATTAGCAGACCTTGAACAATTATTGTAATACTATAAGAAGGGCATTGGTAGTAGCGGGAAACTGCCAGGGAGTGGGGTGGTGGGCATGCAGGATTGGCCATAGTGAACCCAGCAGTTCGAACGTAAAACAGCACTCCAGCCTGGGCTACAGAGTGAGACTCCTATCCAAACAAAAACAAAACAAAGAAAACCAGCTCTGCAGTGACAACACTGGCCCACCTTATCCTAGACCAATAGCTTTCAACCTTTTTTTGACCCTGTCCCAGAAAAAAAACAACATTTATGACTCTGCACACACATGCATATATAGGTCTCTAATTAAAATGTTTTAGACTTCTCTTACCACCTGTGATGAACTCTAGTGTTTTCTTTTCCTTTCTTTTCTTTTCTTTTTTTTTTTTTGAGTTGGAGTCTCACTCTGTCGCCCAGACTGGAGTGCAGTGGCTGCTCCCGGCCACCACAGCCTCGACCTATTGGGCTCCAGCGATTCTTCTGCCTCAGCTGGAACTACAGGCGTGCACTACCACACCCAGCTAATTTTTGATTTATTGTAGAGACAAGGTCTCGCCAAGTTACCCAGGCTGGTCTCGAACCTGCAGGCTCAGGCAATCCACTCACCTCGGCCTCCCAAAGTGCTGGGATTACAGGCTGAGCCACCGAGCCCGGCCTTACTCTAGTGTTTTCTATCCTATTCCAATTTTGAGGAAATGTTCATCTTCACTCACCAAATTATTTCACAATAGATGGTTTGGAAAACAACTCATTTGAGCAAGATCATAATTAGCAACCTTGTAGGCTGGCGGCTTCCATACTTATCAGAGCTTGAGGAGACCTTCCTTGACCCTCGCCTGCCCCTTCTTAGTGGGCAAATCTATGGAGGCTGCTTTGACCCCAGGAGGTCTCATTAGTATGTCCTTGTTTTCTTTTTTTTGAGTTAAGAGTCTCACTCCTTCACCCAGGCTGGAGTGCAGTGGCATGCTCACGGCCACCCCAGTGTCGACCTGCTGGGCTCCAGCAATCCTTCCACCTCAGCTTCCAAGTAGCTGGAACTACAGGCATACACTACCACGCCCGGCTAATTTTTGATTTATTGTAGAGATGAGGTCTCGCCAAGTTGCCTGGGCTGGTCTCCAATCCACAGGCTCAGGCAATCCACTCGCCTCAGCCTTGCAAAGTGCTGGGATTGCAGGCTGAGCCACCGAGCCCAGCCGAGTCCATGTTTTCTTAGACCATGGCTCTAGGCAATAGTTGGTAAACCTGTATAACTGTTGCAGACCTGCTTGTGTCTCAAAGAAGTCCAATGAGAATGATCTTGAATTGTTTAAGTGCAAAATGTCATCATGAAAAGAGATGGCAATATTGTAACCTACTTAAATGGATGAAAAGATTGAGGAAAGAGGTGTAGATTTTGCACCAAGTCCTCAGACTCAATAAACTCATTCATTCTAGAAGTCAGAGCAACTCAGAAGTATGACTCCAGCTTTATCAGATTTCAAACGCCAATTTCCATCACAGGTTGCTGAAGTCCGCAATAATCTTCACAGGACTGCAGAAGCTGCCTTTTCTCCTTAGAAGATCTCAGAACCAGGTCAAACGCAATGGCTCAATCCTGTAATCCCAGCACTTAGGGAAACCGAGGCGAGAGGATTGCCTGAGTCCAGAGGTTCGAGACAGGCCTGGATAACTTGGTGAGATCTCATCTCTGCAATAAATCAAAAAAATTAGCCAGGTGCGGTAGCACACACCTCTAGTTCCAACTACTTAGAAGGCTGAGGCAGAAGGATCCCTGGAGCCCGGCAGGTCAAAGCTGTGGAGGCCGTGAGCATGCCACTGCACTCCAGCCTGAACAACAATGTAAGACTCCGACTTAAAAAAAAAAAAAAAGATCTCTGAACCATTTCCTGACTCCAAAAAATCCCAAGCTAGCAACACCTCTACTCATTCCCAGAAACTCAAATCTCAAATTATGGTGTTTCTGATGAAGATTACAAATGAGACAATTCCTGATAGGATAAAGGGGGAAATGGTAATGGGTCTTCGGTTGTGGTCACCTCTCACCCCACTCACCAAAGGTATTTCTAAAGCCCAACTCACAGTAGCACCCTGGAACCCGAAATTGGAGAGTAGTCACTCTCAAATCTACACGATGTAAGAATCAGGTCTGGTCCCACCAGCCTACTTTCTAATAGTTAACTGAATATTTATGTCCCAGGAAGCTTCTTACAAGTCTTATCAGCATTATCTCATTTTCTTTTTCTTTTTTTGAGTTGGAGTCTCATTCTTGTTGCCCAAGCTTAGTGCAAAGGCATGCTCACAGCCACCACAGCCTCAGCCTGCTGGGTTCAGGCGATGCTTCGGCCTCAGCCTTCCAAATAGCTGGAACTACAGGCGCACGCCACCACGCCTGGGCTGGTTTTTTTATGATTTACTGTAGAGATGAGGGCTTACCAAGTTGCCCAGGCTGGTCTCGAACCCCCAGGCTCAGGCAATCCTCTCTCTCGCCTTGGCCTCCCCAAGTGCTAGGACGATAGACTGAGCCACCACGCCTGGCCTCATTTCCAAGTCTCATAATTCTGTGAGCTCAATCTCATTTTCCAGATGAAGGAAATGAGACAGAAGATGTAAATAATTTATCTTTGGAAGAGGACAGTTGTCTGTTCACATTCATTATTCTCTTTGTATTTTAGTAACCTCTGAGTCTTAGCTGGGCTGACAACCACCTAACTAACAACATTTCCCAACTCCTTTGTGTGGCCGTCTTAGTCAGCAGTATCATCGTCAGCTCTGGCTGCTGTAACAGAATATCAACCTGGGTGGTTTAAACAACAAACGTATTCCTCACAGTTCTGGAGACCGGTAAGTCCAGGATCAAAGTTTCAGCCAGTTTGGTTGCTGGTGCGGGCTCTACACCTGTCTTACAGCTGGCGGTCTTCTTGTTGCGTTCTCATGAGCAGCAAGAGAGACAGCAAACTCTTTGGTCTCCTCTTAGAAGGACCCTAAGAGTCCTACATTTGTGACCTCCTCATGTAAGACTGATTACCTCCCAAAGGTCCTACCTCCTAATACTATCACATTGGAGATTAGGGCTTCAACATACGATTTAGGAAGGGGGGACACACAAGCATTCAGTTAAGTACTGAGCAATGGACTGTGAGTAAAAGTGACACGCCGACTTTTTGTTTGTCCCCTGACAGGGACATGCCCTCTACTTCTTCGCTTCCCAAAGGCTAGGGTACAGATTTGGCTGTGAGAGCTGGGGCAACCACTTTGGACCCCGAAACAGAAGCTGTAGATCAAAGGTGAGAGAATAACAAGAAAGAGATACCATGAAGTTATCTCAACAACCCTGAAGCACGTACTCCATTATGTGAGACAAATAAAGACCTCTGTCTTACTGGAACCACTTTACCTGGACCTTTGCTGTAACAGCTGAATCTGTATCATAACTGACTCATTATCTAGGTCACATCACTGGAAAATAACAGAGCCTGTCATTTGGACTCAAATCTGTGTGAATCTAAAGCCCAGTCTCTTAGTGGCGACACAGTAATGCCTGCAAAAAACAAAAGTATGCCAGGAGAAGATGCCGGACATCCAGAGAAGATGCTAAATGCAAGTTAATTTTAGCTTTTCAAGGTCTGAAACAAGACTGTGCCACTCACATCAAAAGCTCACGTCGCCCAATCATGAATAAAAGCAGTAATAAACATCTGGAAGGACAGAGGAGTATGCTCTCAAACTGAACTGTATAAGCGCAATTCTGACAACTGCAGGTAAGGGCTGGGCTCAGGGTTTCTCAGGGAAGCAACAGTTGTTAACAACCCTCGAAGATAACACCTTCTCAGCGACACTTCCCAGACGAAGTCCGCTGTTCTTTGGTTGTGGCCACCTCTCACCCCACTCACCAAAGGCATTTCTAAAGTCCAACTCCCAGTAGCACCCAGGAGCCTGACAGTGAGAGGAGTCACTCCCAAATCTACAGGATGAAAGAATCAGGTCTGGTCCCACTGGTCAGCCAACTTCAAAGACCCCAGTAAGCAACACGCCCTCTCAGCAGGAAAGCCTCACTTTCCATCACAGAGCTGCCTTGGGAACATTCATTTCGTTTACCTAAAACAAACAAAACCTGAATCATCTGCTTTTAGACTTAAAAGGTTCTCAAACCCAGCAAGTAGGCTCTTCATATGTTTTTATAGCTACACCCCTGAGTACGCCCTCACCAGCCCCCTGCAATTTCGTGACATTAAAACAGCATGAGGAAGTACTTTCATAGAAGTAGGAGGATTTTCTTAAAATTGCACTCACTCCTTTTGTTTCTGTGGCTCTGAAGAAATTACTGTAAACCATGCTGACCCCGTGACAGTACCAGGGGCTTCATCTCGCGGCCAAGCAACAAGGCTCCCAAGCCAAGCCAGCCCGGCTTTTTGTCACCGTGGAAGAATGTAGGCCAGGAAAGGTTTCCAGCCTGCCCAGCGACAGAAACAGAAATGCAACACCCCGGAGAAAGTCCCAATTCCCTGTAAACAAAGAAGGGAAGAACTGTTTATTACAGCCACCGAAGTCTTTTAATATAAGGCTCCAAGTATGTCAAGCACACCAAACAAATTTAGCTTCACCACCTGTTCCGGAAAAGAAACATCCATGCCAAAATCCCCCCAAAAGTGCATAGATATTCTCAGTGTGGATTAGCTGGGAGTCTTTTCAAATATGTTCTATATTAGAGTTTGTAAACTGGGCACTTGATGCATACCACATGGCTGCCGTGGAAGACATGCAAAGTTTTTGTTCTGTGCCTCAGAAAATCACACTCTTTTGCTCCACAGTTTTTAGATAAAATTTGACAAAATGGTGAGAAGTCCAAAAAGAAAAAAAGAGAGAGAAAAGAAACAAATAAAAAATTAGAAGAAGAAAAGCGCCTATAGTCACTGCAAGGAAATGGCACATACTTGAACAATTTCATTATCCAAGAGCTGTTCCGAGTGTGGTTAATTGCCAGAAGCGTGAGCTAGATGGTAACTGATAAAGCTCAGATGTGTACACATGTCAGCCCCAAGTGGTATAAAATGCCATGGATCAGGCGGGTGAAAAAGGAATGTCTCAGTTGAGACATACAAAGGACCCAAAAAATAAAGGTAGGCTCAATGCCAAAATATAATTCCACTCACTGTTTCCCTAACTCATAGACTCTGATCGATTAAATGAGACTGCCTGGAAAGGGTTTCAGAAAATGCCAAACACCTTCTAACTTCAGTAAAAGCTCACTACCTGTGGTTGCTATTAAGACGAAACTATGCTCTGCTCTATGTTGTACCACCCATGAACTTGGTTTAAAACCCAACTCAGACGTCTCTCTGAAGCTTTCCTCAGCCCCTTCTCCTCTCTCTAGGAAGAGTTTGTAGCCCTCCCTTGTCCGAGGCCCAATGCAGTATTATGTACCCAGTCACCCCAAAAATCCAGGAATAAAAAGAGAGGCACACAAACTATTCACCTATGAATCTGACATCTACTTTGAAGCATACCTGATGAATGAGCAAGCCCTGAGTGCTAGAAGGAAAGAAAGCATGAGGACAGGCCCCCAATCTCCCTGGCCCGTGGACACAAATGAGGTCTCACCATCACTAATACCTGGTGTGAGCGCAACAAGCCTATTCAAGTTACTCATGCAGGAATGCAACCCCCTGCAAAGATTCCCCCCCACCAATTATTTCTGAGGTTCTCCAGAGAGCATCTCTCATGTGTTTCTGACTACCGCATCTTTTTCCTTGATAACTCTGAGCCCACGCCTTCCCCCGTGACGCCTCTGCCTCAGCGACTGTCCCACGGCCTTGAGAGCTCTCCTCTGCCCTGGCTGACCCCTGCGAATCACCCAGGAACAGGCTCTCAACTGCAGCTATGCATGGCAGATAGGTCATCTCATGAGACGTGGGAAAGGCAAGGTAGGTTCTGTCTCCACCACACAACTCTAGGAGGTGGATTGAGGCCCAGGATGAGAGCAGACTGAAGCATCCATAGGCGGAATGGGATTTTCAGGTAACACATCCCGTGGTCACTTCCCCCCTTTCCTCCCAGGTGCCCCTGGGTATCCGGAGAAGCAGAGTTGGGGTGAGGACAAGTGTCCTCAAGAACCCTCAAGCCCTCCCGCTGAGTCCGAATTGGGGTGGCAGATCCCTTCTTTCCCCACAGGAAACTCTCTAGAGACACTAGAAAGTTCTCTTAGCCACGAGGTTCTCTGGATACAGTGCTCACGGCCTTCCTGCTATCAATAGCATGGGAAAATGTTGAGCACTAACATGCATACAAAAAGTATTTCTTTGTCCCCAAAAAACCTTTTATGTGCAAATTTGAAATGAATAAATGTTTAAGTAAAATGTTTACCAGATGTAGCATGATATCAACTCAACTACTATTTCCTTTTCTTTCTTTTTTTTTTTGAGTCACAGTCTCACTCCTGTCGCCCAGGCTGGAGGGCAGTGGCACGCTCACGGCCATTGCAGCCTCCACCTGCTGGGCTTAGGCGAGCCTTCTGCCTCAGCCTTCCAGTAGCTGGAACTACAGACACACACCACCACACCTGGCTAGTTTTTGTGATTTATTGTAGAGACGAGGTCTCGTCAAGTTGCCTAGGCTGGTCTTGAACACATGGGCTCAGGCAATCCTCTCGCCTCTGCCTCCCAAAGTGCTGGGATTACAGGCATGAGCCACTGTGCCCGGCATCTAGTGCTATTTTCTTATTAAGGATACTTACCATAACATGAGGACATTTGCATTTGTTAGAAGGATATGAGATGAAGTCTCCAAAGGTAAGTACACTGAGAGGTTTTGGGGGTTCAACACAGGCCATTCCTCCCCACGGCCCGGCTCCTCTGACCATCTCCAGCCTTCTCAGCCTGCCAGAACAATTTAGAAAGACTGCAACTTAATTGTAGTACACTTCATTCCTTTAAAAAAAAATTATAGAACTGCTTGAATATACACAAAATAATCCAAGACCCAGCTACACCAGCCCATAGGCAATCCATACCTTCTTCCCTTCTCCTAGCAAATTTCGGATATCATATAATTTCAGAGAAATACATATATCTTTAAAATTCTTTTTTCAACATACATACATTATCAGCATCACAGCTAAGAATACTGTAATTGCTTGGGGCACGGTGTCTCATGCCTATAATCCTAGTACTTTGGGAGGCAGAGGCGAGAGGATTACCTGAGCTCAGGGTTCCAGTTACTTAAAAGGCTGGGGCAGAAGGATCACCTGAACCCAGCAGGTCAAGACCGCGGTGGCCATGAGCACGCCACTGCACTCCAGCCTGGACGACAGAGTGAAACTCTGACTCAGAAAAAAATAATACTGAAATTAACAATAATTCTTTTTTTTTTTTTTTTTTTTTTTTGAGTTGGAGTCTCACTCTGTCATCCAGACTGGAGTGCCATGGCACGCTCCCGGCCATCATAACCTCGAGTAGTTAGAACTACAAGCGCACACCAAGTAGTTAGAACTACAAGCGCACACCACCATACCCACCTAATTTTTGATTTATTGTAGAGATGAGGTCTCGCCAAGTTGCCCGGGCGGGTCTCGAACCCACGGGCTCAGGCAGTCCACTTGCCCCCGCCTACCAAAGTGCTGGGATCACAGGCTGAGCCACCGAGCCTGGCTAACAATAATTCTTAACATCCTCAGATATCCAATCAGGATATAATCTAATTTTTACCTCTTTCCTTAGTTCTCAAGTAAATCAGTTAATGGAAGTACTCTGGTTGTTGTTGTTGATTTTAGGAAGGAATTGCTTTACTTTATCCACCAACGAAATCAGGATCTATTTTCAGCCCAGGAAAACTCCTAATGGATAAGACTTAAAGAGCAGGAGAAATGAAAGGAAGATGGTTGGTGAGGAGGCAGGGAGGGAGACATCTCTGTTAGACCAAGGATGGGTCTTACAGCAGAGAGAACTGGAATCTTGGAGAAAAAAGAGGGGAAGTCTAGAAAGAAATGGAAAGAGTTGGGGGACTCCAAACACAAACATGCCTGTATCCTGAGGTCTGCGTTCTCTCTTGTTTTATTTTATGTTATTTTAATTAATATTACTATTTTTTGAGTTGGAGTCTCACTCCGTCGCCCAGACTAGACAGTGGCCGCTCCCGGCCACCGCAGCCTCGACCCGCTGGGCTCCGGCGATCCTTCCGCCTCAGCCTTCCGAGTAGCTGGAACTACAGGTGCATGCCACCATGCCGGGCTAATTTTTGTTTCGATTTATTGTAGAGACGAGGTCTCGCCGAGTTGCCTGGGCGGGTCTCGAACCCGCGGGCTCAGGCAATCCACTGGCCTCGGCCTCCCGCAGCGCTGGGGTTTCAGGCTGAGCCACCAAGCCTGGCCTGCGTTCTCTCTTTGATCAGGTATTCCTGAACCACGTTCAATCCTTCTGCTGCAACAGCAAGCAGGAAAGATCCCCTCACTCTGATGAAATCATTGATGACTGAGGGTACCAGCACATTTTCAGGGACTTCATCCACCGAATGTTGTAAGCTTCACAAGCTTACTCCTCTTGAAGAGAAAATAGGTTTTAAATGGATTTCACTTCAAGGTAGAGTGGCAATTCAACAGACACAGGCAGGCGGAAGCATTACAGAGTCAACAGCAATTGTTATTTTAATCCGCATCACACAAAACTGATTAATTTGAAGTACTTCACATTTTTTGGCCTTCACATCATTCTCATTAACGAAGTAAAAATGTTCTCCATTTTTCCGCTGAGAAAGAGTCATGAGCATTGTGGAATTCTGCAACACTGTGGAATGTTTTCATAGTTAAACGGTTTTACCGTTATTTGTTTTTCCAAGCCTATCCTTCTGAACTGAAGGTACTCAGCCCAGAATGCACAGGTTAGAGAGCAAAACTATGGCAGAAAAAGAAGCCATTCTCAGGGAACAGGTGTTAAACAAAAAGTTTTGGACATCATTGTCTTGAACTGAGCTCCTGCACTAGGACCTCACAGAACAGACCCAAGCCTAATGGAATCACTCAGGTTAAAGGCCACATTACCAAAGTCCAGTCTCTGCAGCCTAGAATCCAACCTATGCCCCCAAGAAATACTCCTCCACCGTGCATCTCATCTCCTTCCTATTCCTGACTCTCAATCAACCCACGCCCGCAATTCCAGCTTTGTCTAAACCCTCTCCTCACCAGGTACATCCAACCCTCTTGCTCAGGCACTCTTGAAGTTTCAGTTCCCTCTCACAGGCTTTTCGTCTGACCACACCATAACATCCTTCTCATCTCCAAAATCCTATAACATAGAGTTTTACTCCATAATCGAGTCCTTAGATATTCTCTTTCATATACTCTAAACATTGTTTCTATCTATGTCTCATTCCACTAATAAGATCACAGCTTCCCTGAAGAAAAAGGATTGTGACTCCTGCATCTTTTATAACCAGCACGTACTAAGCACCTAGTAAACATTTGGTGTCCGTTATCTTAATTTGCCTTGAAATTTCAGATCTAATGTGGGAACTGTCATTTTAGCTACTTGGATGTTCACCAAATGTGATTTCACAACTTTGCAAATATATAAGTAAAGACTTAGATGGATGCATCTTTTCATCATAATCAATTTGACATGATTCCTTTTAAATAATTACCATTGCCACTTTGACCAATTCATGTGTTAGAACCGCAGAGGGCTCTATCAATGTATGGGCTGACCTACAGGTACATCTTAGCATTTTCCAGTGAGCATAAACATTGAGTGTTCTTTTTGGTTCTTCATGGCAATACCCACCAACAGACTTCTAGCATTCTAGTCAATGTACTCCAAAAAGAAAGAAGACAGAGAAGAAGCATTAGTTCAATATAAGATAACAAGGCAGGAAAAAGCATATTATTTTAGCAGTTTTATCGTATCTTCTTAGCAATGGAATAGTCTCTGAAAAACACTTTGATCAGCCCTTGGAATATAAGTTGAGTCAGTGAGGATCTGACTGTGAGAGAAACACCTGAAACTGCTCTGAGGTAGACAAGGAAAGGAATTTTAGAATGAATGGGGGAGGCAGGAGAGAAAGAGAGCAGAGTAAACAGAAAAACTGTTGAATAAGCCCTTTCTCCCTTTTCCATCTGAAAAGAGCCAAGAGATGACTCCACATGGAACTTGAAGTAGTCTGCATCTTACATCTAGGCTGTAGCAGCATAGACTGAAGAAAAACATGAGTGCCGTTATCAAAAAGGACCAGAATGAGCTTCCCGTGAATTTGCAGAAATCTTATGGAGATTTCTATGCACTAGTTTCAAGGTACTCAAGTAAATTTTATCTAGACATCAGAGAAACAAGCGTTCCCAACTGATGTGAGAGTAACAGACATCACTTAGAGTATGCATATGTAGACAACGTGAGAGTAGGAAAAATGCTTCTGAACTGAAGGTACTCATGCCAGAATGCACAGGTTAGAAGGCAGAACTATGGCACTGAACATGCAGAAAAGGAAGCCATTATCAGGTAACAGGTATTAAACAAAAATGATGGGACACCATTGTTTAGGACTGAGCTCCTGCACTAGGACCTAACAGAGCAGACCAAAACCAAATGAGTGATTCCACTCATGTGAAATGCCACATTATCAAACTGAAAATTTAAGGAATCAGAACCAAAAACAGACCAATTTTTCTTGAAAACAGGAGATTCTAGTCTACCTGAGTCTGTGTAATAAGGAAGTCCCCTCTGCATGAACCCGTACCCAAAAAAGTAATCTAATTTTTAAAAATCAGCTGTTTTTCTGTTGTTCTTTTTCCTTGTCCCCACCCTGCAAAATCACTGCTCTGCATTGCCCAGTGGGGTCTCTCATTCTGTTTTGTAGAATGGAGGTTGTCCCAATTCATGAATCACGAACAAAAACCAATTCTATCTGAAACTAAATTTGTTGTAATTTTGTCTTCTGACACAGGTAATCAGAGACAGGCATTTTACAAAGCATGTGTTGGGTAGCAAACCTCCTTAGGAACAGCGTTTTTTGAGTATTTGTTATTTAAAGTGCTGTAAAAGTACATCCGGCGTAACAGGATGGAATGAAGATACACAATTATCCATCACCTTTTGAAATGCCACTAAAATAAATTAAAGGACTTAAAAATGCAGAAACCCACAGGGACAAAGAAGAGAAGGAGAGGAGACAACTGCCAATGAATGATGTCGACAAATTTTCAAAGGTAGAAAAGCAGACAAGAGCATATTAATATCTCCAGCAAAGGGGAAGGATCCAGGGTCTGAGCACAGAGAAAAACAATAATAAAAAGAGTCAAATGACCTGCAGTACCCAGGGAAGGCTCGGGAATGGAAGTGTCAGAAACCAGAAGGCAGGATAAGACTAGGAAGGACAATCTATTCACAAAGTTTAGAGCAATCGAACACTGTGGGTCTTTTTCCTTTGCTCAGTTTCTTGTGACCAGGCCACTGGCTTTCTTCCTATTGCTTAGGAAACTGGAAATTTGGTCACTGGAAAAATATGGGCCAGAGAGACTCAAAAGTAACTGGCAGAAGAGGGTTGGTCTGAAACATGGAGCTCAAAATAGCAGGATTAAGGAAAGTCTTCAATAATAAATACTGGGATTATATCTCCTTAATGTACTGCTGGAAAGTATATGCTTCCTAGGAAATATATCAAAGTCTTCTTGTCTAAAGAAGTAAACAGCATGAGAGGGAGAAAAACTCTAGAGATATTGATATTAGAGGACCTCTCAATGAAATAGATCACAACCCAAAATCCGCGTCCCTCCTTATCCGCTTCCAATTTGCTTTTAGTGATTCTTGCTTTAATGAGAAGATAGTCAAGCATCCCCAGACATCTCACCAAGTTGGCAGCCCTACACTACCTGCCCTCAAGACCTACGATAAGCTGCAGTAATGTTGGTACAAGGATAGACATATAGAACAAGGAAACAGAAATAGAACCATACCTACAGGTTCAATTGAGTTCTAACAAACAGGACAAGGTAATTCTCTGAGGAAGTGGTCATCTTATCGGCAAATAGTGCTGAATATTCACATAAAAAAAAAGTCACCTCACGCTATGTGCAAGATTTGTTAATAAAAGCTAAATCCATAAAACTTCTAGAAAAAAAAAAGTTTGCCACCTTGAAATAGGCAATGATTTCTTTAAATAGAAGCATTAAAAACACCAACTACATGTTGGTCCCTGGAAACTGCAACTACCTGCCCCTGCACTAGGTGACAACAGATCAGACCAAACCAGACTGGCCTCATTCGTGGCACAGGCCACATTATCAAACTGAATTTAAAAATAGGCCTGGTATAAAAAAACCAAAAAATGGAGATTCACCACAGTCCATCAAAAGTTAGTCCATGCCAACAGGATAAGGACCCCCTCCTCTGCTTTCATCCATAGAAGAAAAGTAACTTGAAGTAAGTGGCTGTTAATCAATACACCTTTTGGACAACGCCGTTCCTTGTTCCTTGCAAACCTGACTATTCTACCAAACCCAAAGGAGCTCTCATCTACTCATAGACTGGATGCCGCCTGATTCATAAATTGCTAATGAAAGCCAATGAGATCTTTAAAACTCAATCTGTTGAAATGTTGCCATTTGACACATAAAAGAAAAAATTGATAATATATTGTGAAGTGAAATTTTTAAAATTTCTTTTTTAATGTCCATTAACAGACAGTGAATAAACTGGGGGGTATATCTATACAATAGAATATTAATTAGCAATGAAGAAGAATGAGGACAGACATGACCACATGAATGAATCTCAGAAAACAATATGGCGAGCAAAGAAATCAGACAGAAAAGACCACACAGTGTATGATTCCTTTTATATGGAATTCTACAACAGGCAAACACACCCATAATGACAAAGAAAATCAGTGGTTGCGGGTCACTGGGGGGAGCAGACTGATTGCCAAGGGGTATAAAGGAATTTGGGGGGAGATGGGAATGGTCTAAATTTGAAGGAAGTGGGTCTTCATATTGAAAGAACTCATAAGAACACATAAAATGAATTCTTTTTTTTTTTTTTTTTTGAGTAGGTGTCTCACTCTTGTCACCCAGGCTAGAGTACAGTGACATGCTCACGGCCATCCTAGCGTCAACCTCCTGGGCTCCAGTGATCCTTCCGTCTCCGCCTTCCAAGTAGCCAGTACTATAGGCGTGCACCACCATGCCCAGCTAATTTTTTATATTTTTTAATTGTAGAGACAAGGTCTTGCCAAGTTGCCCGGGCTGGTCTCGAACCCGTGGGCTCAGGCAATCCACTCGCCTCGGCCTCCCAAAGTGCTGGGATGACAGGCTGAGCCACCGAGCCTGGCCAAGACAACTTTTTAATTGAACACCCACTTTTGTCTTAACTAGAACAATGAAGTGTGAATCACATTGTGTGACAGAATATTCCAGTCCAGGGGTCCCCAAGCTTTGGACCACAGACCCATACCAGTCCATGGCCTGTCAGGAACCAGGCCACACAGCCGGAGGTGAGCGCCAAGCCAGCACGGGAAGCTTCATCTATATTTACAGCTGCTCCCCATCACTCGCTCGCATGACCGCCTGAGCTCCCCTCCTGTCAGATCAGCACTGAAAAGCCTGCTTCCATTTCCAACCTCCCATCATTGTGAAGCAGGGTTTTCTGCAAGGACAGCAACCAAAATGCAATTACAGAGTAGACAGGATGTAAGTAAGACCCGTCGGGTGTCACTGTTACCCATCACTCCCAGGTGGGACTGTCTAATCACAGGAAAACAAACTCAGGACTCCCACTGATTCTGCAGCATAGTGAATTGTATAATTGTTTCATGATATATAACAAGGTAATAATAATAGAAATAAAGTGCACAATAAATATAAAGCATTTAAATCATCCCAAAACCATGCCCCACCCCCATCACCACTCCATGGAAAAATTGCCTTGTGGAAACCAGTCCCCGATGCCAAAAAGACTGGGAACACTCCATTAGTCCACAGACCTGAAACAACAAATTATGATAATGCCTAACTGACCCCAAAAATAACCACATCAGAAAATTACTCTGATTTAAAAAGATCTTGCTGTATTGATGACTTCTTAATACTAAGGCTGTCTAGTGTATTGATCTATAATTCCATCTTTATAAACATACATTCACTGTGTACAGTGCCACTAGGCTTGACGGTTGCCATTTAATAGTCCACAAATAAACTTCAATCAAACCAAGTCAGCAAAAAGCTTTGTCAAAATAATGCACAAGTACTTAAAGAAAAAAAAAACCTCAAATGATGTCCAAAGTTTTGCTTGTGTAACCCAGAGGTAGTGGAGATTAAATAATTAAATGGCAAACCCAGCCTGTGCATTTACACCAAACATCCAGGACACCCTAGCTAGAAAGAAAATTGGTGGTAAACTATTAGACACAGATGGAAATATTTCTAAATAAAATGGAAGACTTCTACTAAGATGTCTCCAAGTCGATTTTTGTAACCTAAAATCAAGAAAGTTTCTAAAACGTTTTCTTCTACAGTTGCACAGAAGGAGCATTATGCAGTAGGTGTTACCGGCACCTGTTTGCCATGAAGAGGAGTCACCAGCAATTTCCACACTGCCGTGGCACCAAATTCCCACTCCAGGCACTTCCGGCCAGTTGCCTGTGGGTATCACCAAAGCAACCCAGCAAAGCCCACCCCTCGTATGTAGCTACCCCATGGGTGTGGACATGTCCATCTACACACGCACATGAATAACTCAGCCGTATGTGGTTAGTCATTGTGGAATGAGGTCACTAGCAGGTTGTTGGTTCCACAGTATGGATTCGACTCTGTAGTGACCACTTAAGAGTGTGGCTCAAGCCACAAGCCCTGGCTTTTGGTCTATCTGAGGTCAAATCCCAGCTTAACCACTTTCTGGCCCCTTCTGGGCTTCTGTTTCCTCCTCTGTAAAATGAGAATGATCATGACATCTCCTCCAGAAGATTCTGCGAAGATTAAAAGAGTGAGTAAATATGCAGCGTGAAGAACAGAGCCTGGTACAGAGCGTTGCGTAAGGATAGACTGTCACTCCTATCCTCAGCTTCTACGTTTATTGTCATAAAGACTGAGTTAAAGAATTCATGGAAGGATTATCAGTGAAAGGGAATGAAGTCTGGTGGGGGCGATGAAACTGTGAGGCCAACACAATCCACACAGTCCTAGGCAGCAGCTCTAGGCTAAGATCTCAACTCCCTCATCTTTGCAATGAGAACGTTACTTAATGCACTGGGAATAGAAATCAGTTACGCCCAACCTGAAAAATCATGAGGGTTAAGTGAAGTACAATCCGTATCGCACTCAGTAGCTGACGCATCGTGGGTCATCTCTGAGCAGCATTTTACTCTCAGTGACCTTACAAAGTGGCAGCTTGCTGTTCAATAAGCTCCACTGAGACTAAATCAGATCATGCGTCTTGTTTTTTGCTGTTATCACTAGCGTGGTAAACAAGTGGTTGCACTGAGTATATGCTCAATGTATACTCAGCGATTATATGAATGAATGAACCCATGAACCAATTATTAATAAAAGAGTGACTGTATCTGCAAAAGATAGACGCCTGTGAGGTCATGCCATTCCTTACAAACTGATGGTCCAACAGAAGATTTAACTGAATTAATCTGTCCTAAGCGATAGGTATGGGGGAAATGTAATTGGAGTGAGTAGTCCTGACAGTGAAAGAGTCTCAGGACATGGGATATTGTGAAAGGATTAGAAGTAACCTAAAAACTGTACAATAAATAATATTTTGGTCTAAATACTACGGAATAAAATGTGTCAGTCCATTATAAACAATAGCAAGATTAAGACAAAGGAGATTACAGGAAACCATTATTTTGTTAAGTAAATGAGAAAATACGTTTCTAGTCCTGAAGATGTCTGACCTTGGAGATGGGTGAGTCCAACAGAAATTGAAGAACCACTACCCCGCACACTTGTGGTGCAGAGACCACTGGAATTATTCGTCTTCAGATAGATACCAGCACTTTCCTAAAATTTTGATATCAAATGTGAAAATGAGAGAATACTGAAAACCTGTCCTGAGAGAGGTTCAAGAAGGGAGTATTAGTGTATTTGTAATTCTGAGGATGATACAAAGCTCCTATGATACATACCACCTGAACAGCACAAGAATGCAAAAGGCATACACAGAACTCAGGATTCACCAAATGGCCCTTATTCCATTGCAACGGCTCTGAAATAAGACTAAAAGAGGAGTTTAAGACTGGTAATTAAAAAAAACACAAGGTCTCCTACAGAGGTTTCTTTGAAAAACACAATTAAATTTCCAAGTAGGCACTTCCATTTGCTTGCTAAAATTCAGTTTCATTTCTATACTTGAAGACAATTTGAGGGAAAAGCAGCATTAGGAGTTGAATGATGCAAGGAAAACTTCCCACAGGTAGTAAAATTTACACTGGTGACCCAAAGTTTTGGAGGAACACAACAAAAAAATGGAGTGACTGGGCACGGTGGCTCAAGCCTGTCATCCCAGCACTTTGGGAGGCAGAAGTGAGAGGATTGCCTGAGCCCAGGGGCTCGAGACCAGCCTGGGCAACTTGGCAAGACCTTGTCTCTACAATAAATCAAAAAATCAGCTAGGCATGGTGGTGCATGACTGTGGTTCCAGCTACTTGGGAGACTGAAGCAGAAAGATCACCTGAGTCCAGCAGGTCGAGGCTGTGAAGGCTGTGAAGTCTGTGAGCGTGCCACTGCACTCCAGCCTGGGCAACAGAGCAGGACTCCAACTCAAAAAAGAAAAAGAAAAAAAAGAAAAAGGGACCGTACTTATTTTCCAAGCAAGATGCCACTTCCAAGTAGGTGGCAACTAATAGTCAAGATCCAAACTCAGAGGAGTGATTTTCAATACAATGCCTGCATCATTATTCCAGAAAAATATTCATATAGCGAATGCCCCCATATTATGTACCACCGTCTCCATTTTATAAAGCACCCAGCTCTCAAATATTCTTATTAAAGGCAGACTTCTGAATAATACACCCAGTTTTTTAAAACCTTTGTTTTCAATCAGCAGTCTAGCCTTGTGTTTTTAAAAACATTCTCTCCTGTCCATCATTTCTAATGATTCGGGACCGCGTACAAAAATCTCAAGATTATCATCGTGTAAAAAGAAAATCCCCCTACTAAAATGTAAAAAGGAATCATGATTTCTCCCTATTCTTTAGGGGAAAAAAATAACGAAGAGGAGCATTGTTTTGATATCATCTGACCTTCCACACACTCATAGAGGGCTGGGAAACGGGATCACTTCCATCACGACTCCGATGGCCTCCCGTCACAAAAGGGAAGAATAGCCGGAACGTTTCTGTGACTCCAAGGAAGCCAGTGTTTCCAATTAGTGAACAAGATCAGCTGCGGTAGCAGCTCTGGGTATCTGCGCCTCTCATTAGGGGCACTAACTCTCTGTTGACAAGCAAAGCCACCAAATGGCCAGAATTCTGTTTGTGAAGCTTGCCACCTACTGAAGACATGCAGTACTACAGTATGGCTTTAAAAGGGGGGAAAACACGATGGGGAAATCAGAAAAAACCTGCTGGGAATCCTGCCAGCACCCGGAGACTTCTTTGCCCAAGGCAGGCAGAAGACGGCTTTGGGCATGGGTGTGGTCGGGCTGGAAGGCACTGTGTGGAGCAGGTACTTAACTGGCCTTTAGGGGTCTTTCGGGTTTAGCAAATGAGTGAGGGGTATGAAAGGGGAAGTCGTCTGGGCACAGAAACAGCAGGAAGCAAAGCCACCCTAAGGGCGGGTCTAAGGAGCAGATGTCACTGGCTGTCGGAGACTGCAGTGGAACTTGCAGAAAATGAGATGACATTCTGAGGGCCGTGGGTGGATGAGCTGGGACCTTTGTCAAGGCCTTGGCAAACAACCTTCAATTCAGAACCAAGGGCATGGGGAAAAGAGCTCAAGTGGAAATCTCTAGACAGATGGCCAACCTCTTGACTCTTTGGAAATGGCCTCAAAGGAAACTCTCCAGACTAAAGATCGGTATGAGGATTGGACAGGCCACGGGACCCTCTACCTCGTGTGAGAGCCACGGCAGCTGGGACTGTCTGTCCCCAAGACACCAAAGCCCCATTCCGTCCACACGTGCACCCCTTTCTCTGCCCCCTATAAGCAAGGTTCCCACACTTCTATCTCTGTGACCCTAACACAATAAGAACATAGCGTGCCTGTAACAAATGTCAGCATATGTTACTTTTTATATTGTTCATCTTCTCTGCCTTTATGTTGGGCGTGAACGGGGAGGGAGGAGGAGGGTGGAAAGAGATTTGTGTCTAAAGATTGGAACTGCTGTATGCCATTTACGTGTGAGATGCTATTAAACTTTCAGATTCCAGATAGAGCAATCATGGGATCCATTATGACACAGAAGCAAATGAAAACTATCTTAGCTATCTTGCTGTTAAATTGAACCCTTATTTGTAGCATGTGGGAAAATGTGTTCCAATCCCAAATGAATTAACCAAAAAATTCTTTTTTTTTTTTTTGAGTTGGAGTCACTCTGTCACCCAGGCTGGAGTGCCATGGCACGATCGCAGCTTGTCGCAACTCAACCTCCTGGGCTCAGGTGATCCTCCTGCCTCAGCCTCCCGAGTAGCTGGGACTACTGGTGCACACTACCATGCCAGGCTAATTTTTTGTTTTGTTTTGTTTTTTAGAGATGAGGTCTTGCTGTGTTGCCCAGGCTGGTCTCAAACTCCTAGGCTCAAGCAATCCTCCCACCTCAGCCTCCCAAAGTGCCAGGATTGTAGGCATGATCCACCATGCCCAGCCCAAAATAATTATTTGAACACAACCAATTTGTAAATTGGAGACTGTCAATTCTTTCTCACAGAAGAATTCCATACGTAAGACCAATGTTCCACACACAATGGAACGCAACTGAAACACGGCCATGCCTTTGGATGACTGTGGACTGTGACACCTGAAAGGGGCGATCACGATACCTATTTACCCTGCACAGCTTGGTAAACAGCCATGGAGATTACAAGATTCAGCCAGAGACAGGAAAATACACAGGAGCCAAGGCCTCTTAATCACAGCTTCCCTTCTTAAATCCCATTGAAGTATGGCCCCTAACTAAACGGGATTTTTTAAATCTTCTGTTGCTTTTTGTTATGGTCAAAGGACCAAGCTTTGTGAAAAAGCAATTTGTAGAGTTTCTGATGACCCTATTTGTTTGAATTATTGGGCAATTCAGAAAGATATCTAGTTTGATTTCAAAAATACACTTTTAAAAGGTGAATATCTACCTAAAATGAGACCGGGGATATTGACATATTTTAATTCTGAACAGGATGATTTACAAACATGTGAGAAACCCCTGTGCATCTAAAGAAAATGTTGGGGAAAAATATATTAATGATGTATAAAAACTGATGGGTCTGCTAGTTCTTTTACATTCTGTTTCAAATTTCCTTCGGTGTATAAGTTTAACATAAAGAGGAAAAAAATTTCTACATATGGCAAAAAAAATAAGGCCTGTAACAGATCAAAGATGAAACTTCTTATGGTTTGAGAAAGGATGCTCACTTCTCACAACTCTCACTAATTCCTCTTTATACTCAGGCACCAGAGAAATAGCAGAGGAATTGGTATAAATATTTGTATTTTATAATTGTGGTGCCTGGAAGCAGTCCAATTCACCAAAAATCAATTCCCAGAAAACTATTTTGATGAATTGCCTGACATAGGGCAAATTGGTTTCCCAAAACAAAACAAAACGAAACAAAAAAACTTAAAGTTGCATTGTCCAATGGTTGAATAAAATACACCTAATTTACGTTATAAACAGCAGTGCTGGCAATGAAAGTGCAGGCTTTCATCTCCCTGCTTCTCCTGAATTTCACTGCTTATTATTTATCTGAAGAGTTCAATGGTTTCTAAAATCATTTTAATAAAGTGTTTAAATCTACAAGGGCTCCTAAGAAAGTAGCTCTTTTTCCTGTTTTATCACTGAAACAATACAAAGGATTGGATTCTCAAATCAGATTCATCAGAATCTGAGCTCTTACCCCATATTAGGCTTTCTAGAACAGGCAGGGAGCGCTCCAAGACCTCTAACACCTCTTCCTGGGTCTTTTCTTGCCTCATTGGGCAATATTTAACACATGCAATAATCAGTTTCATAAAAGAAAGTTCTGTCATAAAACATCTCCTTTTTATATGGCTATAGTTACATGGCTTCTGTGACTTTTCCCAGGGAGCCATGTCCCACATGTCCATAGACTTTGTTTATCATGATCAATCCCAGACAGACCAGGTACATCCAAAACTTTCTATAGTTGAGGATTCTCCCAACAATGAGTGTCATTAGTTTATTAGTATGTTGGCCAAGACATCTGTCATGAACATGCTCATAAGGAGATTTCAAGTCATCTGTCTTTCCAGGGGTTCTCTCAGTAAAAGGCAGAGAATGAATTGCAGTCTGGGAACTATTCCTTTCTTCCCTAGGCACAAAGAGAAAAATTATTTGCTTTTGTTGGCTTCCTTTATGAAAAGCTTCTTTTCTCATTTCAAAAAAAAGTTTGTTGCAGAAAAACACAGATAAGCAAAATAAGAACATTTAAAGCAGCATCAATGCATGGAATGAATGAAGCAACTACGGGCTAATGGTCCTTTAGACACATCTGAATTATAAACAAGAAAGGGAACTAGATTTCTGAAATGGCAGTGTGAGGAGCCCTGCAAATCTTCTCCTTCACAAAATAGCCATGACTGGCGGCACAACTTGTTTTGTTTTGGTTTTTTGAGTTGGAGTCTCACTCTGTCACCCAGGCTGGAGTACAGTGGCATGCTCATGGCCACCGCGGCCTCAACCTGCTGGGCTCAGGCGATCCTCCCGCCTCAGTCTTCTAAGTAGCTGGAATCACAGGCGTGTGCCACCATGCCAGGCTAATTTTTTGATTTATTGTAGACATGAGGTCTCACCAAGTTTCCCAGGCGGGTCTCAAACCCCTGAGCTCAGGCAATAGTCTCGCCTCAGCCTCTCATTTTTTTGTTTTTTAAAAAATGCAATGTTTAATGAAAGTTTCCCAAGGACATACCACAAATGGAGAAACATTAATATTAATTATATTTAACAGAACATTATAATTAACAGAAATATTAATAATCTACTAAATATTAAATAATCTATTAAATATTAGTAAGAATGGTAAAAATTGGTGGTATTTCACGCCTACCCAAATACCCACTCCCAGCTCAGAATGATGGAAGTACTCACCCAGGCTGCTGTGGCCACGAACACAGGGCTTCCACGTCTCCCTACTCTCAGTGCAGGGCTGAAATACCTCTGAAGGAGGTCCAGGCCGCCAGAGTTTCTCATCTCCCTAGCTCTTTGTTGCCAGAGCTCTACTCCAGGCAAAAACACAGGAGTGATCTTCCTCCATTCTCTTTGGTTTTTTTTTTGTTTGTTTGTTTTTGAGTCAGAGTCTCACTCTGTCGCCCAGACTGGAGTGCAGTGGCCACTCCCGGCCACCACAGCCTCGACCTGCTGGGCTCCGGCGATCCTTCCACCTCAGCCTTCCAAGCAGCCAGAACTACAGGCGAGCTGCCACGCCCAGCTGATTTTTTGATTTACTGTAGAGATGAGGTCTCGCCAAGTTGCCCAGGCGGGTCTCGAACCTGCGGCCTCAGGCAATCCACTCACCTCAGCCTCCCAAGGCGCGGGATGACAGACTGAGCCACAGAGCCTGGCTCATTCCTCCATGCTCAATTCACAGAGCAGAAGTTCCAGCCAGGCACGACAGACTGAGAGCAATGGGGATCCACAGCGCCCCGATCCCAGCTCACTTGTGGGCAGAGGTTCCATGCCAGGAAAGGCAAACTGAGAAGACCGTAGGTTACTCTCCCACTCAGCACCCAGCTCAGCAAGCAGAAGGGTCACTCTGAAAGAAGTGGGCCAATGTCCCTGCTCCAAGCTCTGGAGCAGTAGAACAGAGGTTTGGCCCAGGGGATGAGACAGGTCATAAGAACAGAAAGCTTTGAATTTGCGCTGACAAGTTTTATTTGCAATAAAGTGTGGGGAAGTTCAAGCCTAAGGGCACTGTTGAAAACAGGGAGGACATGTGATACCACAATTTTAAAATACAAATTAAAAGAAGATAAAAAATTAAGCAGTGAGGATTTTAGCCGTAAGCAATTAAGAAGAGGTCAGTAGATTTATGATCACAATAAGCTAACTGGAGTGTGTGACTCTAGTAACTGGGGATCAGTAGAAGTTTAGTAGAGAAGACTTAGGGAAAAGACAAAAGACTAGCCCTCCTGAGGTTGAAACACACATGAGTCTGGCCCCAAAGATGACCCCTGCAAAGAGGCCCAAGTATAATCAGATAAGACTATGGAGCAATTTATGTCCCAGGGCATTGTCAAAAACAGCAGAGTAAGGCCAGAGAATTACTTGAGGCAAGAAGTTCTGGACCAGCCTGGGCAATAGAGTGAGACTCCATATCTACCCCCAAAATAGCTGGGCATGGTAGCACTTGCCTATAGTACCTGCTACTCAGGAAACTGAGGCAGGAAGATCAATTGAGCCGAGGAGTTTGAGGCTGCAGTGAGCCATGATTATGCCACTGCACTCCAGCATGGGTGATAGAGGGACCCTATCTCTAAAAATAAAATTTTAAAAATAGAGCTGGCCGGGTATGGTGGCTCAAGCCTGTAATCCCAGCACTTTGGGAGGCCGAGGCGAGTGGATTGCCTGAGCCTGCAGGTTTGAGCAACATGGTGAGACCTTGTCTCTACAATAAATTTTTTAAAAAATTAGCCCGGCGTGGTAGCATACGTCTGTAGTTCTGGCTACTTGGAAGGCTGGGGCGGAAGGATAGCTGGAGCCCAGCAGGTCGACGCTGGGATGACTGTGAGCATGCCTCTGCACTCCAGCCTGGGTGATGGAGTGAGACTTCAACTCAAAAAAAAAAATAGAGCAATCAGCTTGCAATCAGTGGAGCCTAACAGCTCAGGGTGACAACAACAGAGCTAAAGAGCCCAACAGAAGGTCAAGGAAAGAGACAGAGCAAACCTTGCTAAAACCACCATGAATCCAGGGTGACTGTGTGCGTGCCCAAGCCTGCAACCTCTGAAAAAGCAAGATCAGAGACTTTACACTGGGAGAAAACAGACTTCCAGCCAAAACACTAAACAAAGCAAAAAGGAAATGGCACAAGAAAGTAACTGGAACCCACGGAAACAGTGAAAAGAACCAGAAAGAGAAAATAAAGAAGGTTCATAGAACAAACACTATGGGTAGATGGCCAAAAGCTCTTTTCTATGAAAATTGGCCCTTCAGTTAGCAAGCTGGCTCTGTTCTTCTGGAGACCTGATCAAGGTGGTGTGGAGTCTGGCTCCAGGGGGAAAAACACACCACTGGAGAGGAGGCGTCTCTCTTTTGGCCTCTTGCTTACACTGTCAGATTAAGTAAAGAAAGGCTGCGTGTGACTCTCAGTTTGGCTTGTTGCTTTATTTTTTTTATTTTTTATTTTTAGTTGGAGTCTCACTCTGTCGCCCAGACTGGAGTGCAGTGGCCACTCCCGGCCACCGCAGCCTCGACCTGCTGGGCTCCGGCGATCCTTCCGCCTCAGCCTTCCGAGTAGCCGGAATTACAGGCACGTGCTACCTCGCCCGGCTGATTTTTTGATTTTATTGTAGAGATGAGGTCTCGCCTGCCCAGGCGGGTCTCGAACCCGCGGGCTCAGGCAATCCCCTCACCTCAGCCTCCCAAAGGCGCGGGATTACAGGCTGAGCCACCGAGCCCGGCTGGCTTGTTGTTTTAAAGTGGCAACCTCAGTACCTGATCGCTCCACAAGTAGGATGTTAACTATGATACCAAACTGCATTGCTTGATGATGAAGGTGACCCTGGGTTGGTAAATTGCATCTGGACTGGGAGAGGCTGTCAATGCCCTCCAGATACCTGATCAGACAACACAGCTGTGGGTTTCTCTGAGTGTGTGACTCCAGTAACTGGAATGCTCCTTGGGGACCCTGGACGCCTATTGAGTTGTGACGAGAAATGTTTAGCTGCTGTGAGACACGTGGCTTCCCAGCCTAACGTGTTTGTTTCCTGCCTGATGTGTTCCCCCTCTCCTCACACCAGGTCTGACGTGTGGCAAGACCACCCTCCCGAAAGGAAACGTCTGACGCTGCCTGTGGGTGAGCTGTGGTTCTTGCGTGACACCCTTCACAGCAGCCGAAGCCAAGTGCATCCTCTGATAGACTTGAGTCTCGATGTTTAATTGATTCTAAAACCACACCCTGGTGGGCACCGCCGATACACACACTTATCTACTATTTTACGAAAAGTGAATGATTCCATAAAGACTGATTTGGAGCCTACTTTTAGTACTTAAAATATGATGGTCATTTTTCTGGTGATAAATATTTTACATTATTTGCAGTAATTGCATGCTATCTATTGTATGCACATATAATTTACTAAACCCAGTATTGAACATAAAAGGGTTCCCTCCATCCTGTTTTTTGCCATTTCAAACCACACTTTAAGAAATACGTGTGATGTCAAGTAATGTAATATAGTCATAATTATTCTGAGGATCTGTTCTCAGAAATGAAAAAGTCATCTATATTCAGTCTGTATTCGGGCTAATCTTGAAATTTCTACAAAAAGCTTCTGTGACTATTTCTTTGAGATGAGTGCTTTTTTCTGTTCTGCAGTTCACTAAGTGAAGCCCTTATCCATATCTATTTTCAAGGATCTAGTACTTGTAATATGAAATAGGTGGTAAATATTATGTTCCAGAAATGTTCTATAAAATACATCCACTTGATAATGGTAAATACACTGCCTTATAAATCTAACCATCATGGTTTTTTAGTTAAAGAATGAAATGAGTTTATAGCCAATACATTGCTTTTTTCTTGTCAGTGAAATTGGAACAAGGAGAAGTTTCTTTGGTTCCTGAAGCATGTTTATAAACCTCTTCTAAAATTAGAAGTAATTTATGACTGAATGTTCTGTGCAATACAGCTGTGTATCCATCTGGCCCTGATGCTTTATTACCTGGTATGTCTTGTAGGGCACTTTTAAACATTTCTTTTCATCCACAGAGCTTATTTAATTTCCCTGTGCGTCTGGCCTCAATAAGTCCAAAACCCTATTTCATCCTCATAGCAAATACAAAAAATAAATCCCATGATCCTTCATGCTATCTTTCAGGGGTCATATTTAGAATGCTCATAAATCAATGAGCTGCTTCAAAAAGGATTTTTCTTAAGGTCTACTTAGAATTTGCTTATTCTATCCATGAGCTGAACTTTAACTGATATTGAAAATTACCTTTCATCCCAAGTGGGAAGATGCCTTTTGTAGAATCATAGATCTATCTGCAAAGAAGTTGCCAATGTCCTAAGAAATGTCTTCTCAAAAAAGAAATCATTTCTAGGAATTACTCATAACATCTCAAGGGGCAATCTGTATAAGTCAATTTGACAAGCATTGATTTGGCCTTCTCTGAATTAAGACCTAAAAAGTTATTTGGAACCCTTTTTTAGTAACTTTAAATATGATGGTCATCTTTCTGGTGTTAAACACTCTATATTATTTTCAATAATTGCATACTATCTATTGTAGGCACATATAAGTTACTAAACCCGGTATTGGACATAAAAAGGTTCCCCCCCCATTTTGCTATTTCAAATAATAATAAGGAAATAACGGTTGCCTTTGTGGGATTCCAACAAGGCTAATAGGGAGGGCCAGCTCCTAAAACACCAGGACTCCATAGTTCCCAGGCGTGTGCTGTGGTTCATTCTCAGAGTGGACCGGCATGGGAGGCTTTGTTCCAGGGAAGGCCTCTCTAGAGATGGTCTTTGGGGACCCTTAGTCTCAAACGCCGCTGCATCTGAGACTGGAGGGCTCAGCCCAGAGAGAGGCAGGGGCAGGGGCTTATGTTCGTTGTCTTGTGTAAGTCCAAATAAGGGAACATACCCGCTGTGAATGCAAAAAGGCAGTTGACTTATCAAATGGCATAACCTGGATCCTGAACTCGGGTAAAAACCTAAGAAAATGGCACAGATGACCTTAAAGAAGCGATGGGTCTAAGTGAGAGAGTGAAGGAATGTGACCTGCTTGAGTCACTCCACTGTCCATATCCCCAACGAGAAAACCAAATCACCACTTGACCTTGATGCCTAGGAAATGAAATGAACATACCGACCCCCTCCAAAAAAAACCAGATGAGTTGCCTGAGTTTAAAGAAGAAGAAGTTCTTATCAACAAGGGTGCCTGAACGAAGCACATTTGCATACCTAACCCTTAACTGTACCCCACAATATCATAATAAAAAATATTGATAAAAAAAGAAGAAGAAGTTGTGGAGAGGTGCTCTCCGTGGCTCTGGGGTGCAATGTTGCATGTTCTCAAGTGAACCTTGACTACAAGATTGGAAACCATCGGAGTTTTGTTTTCTATTTTGTAAGCAACAGACACATTTGAAGAGTCTAAATTATCTACAGTGTTCTCTTCAGCTCAAGGCATTTAACTAAACAGCTAATAATGACTACCATTATTATTTAAGGCTTACCTGATTCTAGACACAGTGCTAAGCATATTACAAGTAACATCTCATTTACTAAATAGCAGATCCAGCAGAGTATGTGTTAGGTAGTATAAGACAGCTGGGCGCCGTGGCAGTGCCTGTAATCTCAGCACTTTGGAAGACGGAGGCGAGAGGATTGTCTGAGGCCCTGAGTTCGAGACCAGCCTGGGCAACTTGGCGAGACCTTGTACCTACAATAAATCTAAAATTTAGCCGGGCGTGGTGGTGCATGCCTGTGGTGTGGTTCCAGTATTTGGAAGGCTGAGGCAGAAGGGTCACCTGAGCCTAGCAGGTCGAGGCTGCAACGAGCTGTGATTGTGCCACTGCATTCCGGCCTGGGCAACAGAGTAAGACTCCTACTCAAAAAAAATTAAAAGTTATTTTAATCATTTTTATTTAAGTCTAACTGATTTCTGTGAATGTTTTTACTGATGCAAATATTTTGAGAAGAGACAAGTGAATAAAGGATGAATTCGCTGGGTGTGGTGGTTCACGTCTGTAATTCCAGCACTTTGGGAGATGGAGACAAGAGGATTGCTTGAGCCCAGCGGTTTGAGACCAGCCTGGGCAAGTTGGCAAGACCTTGTCTCTACAGTAAACCAAAAAATTAGTCGGGCATGGTGGTGCGCACCTGTAGTTCCAGCTACTCGGAAGGCTGAGGTGGAAGGATGGCCTGAGCCCAGCAGGTCAAGGCTGCGGTGGCTGTGAGCAAGCCTTTGCCCTCCAGCCTAGGCGACAGAGTGAGACTCTTACTCAAAACAAACAAAAAGAGTAGTATAAGCCTGTAATATTCACCTCTAGGTTTCCTTTTGAACAAGAACTGTGTCTTGTCTGTCTTTGCAGTCTCAGAACGGGACTGGGTACACAATGGGCACTCCATTAATATGTAAACAATCGAAAGCTGCTACAATTTCAAGTAGTAAGAAGCCCTCCAGGCCGGGCTCCGTGGCTCAGCTGTAATCCCAGCACTTTGGGAGGCCGAGGCGAGAGGATTGCCTGAGCCTGTGGGTACGAGACCAGCCCAGGGAAATTGGCAAGACCTCATCTCTACCATAAATCAAACAATTAGCCAGGCATGGTAGCGCGCCTGTAGTTCTGGCTACTTGGATGGCTGAGGTGGAAGGATCGCCGGAGCCCGGCAGGTTGACGCTGGGGTGGCCACAGGGGTGCCACTGCACTCCAGCCTGGGCGACAGAGTGAGACTCCAACTAAAAAAAAAAAAGAAAGAAAGAAAAGAAATCCTCCAAAGAGAAGAAAGTCTTTTAATGTCAGTAATCCAGCATGTATTTAATGCAAATGACAACGTAGAAAAGTTATATCCACTCTATGCTGTCCTATTTGCTTTATTTTTTATCTTTTTCTTTTTTTTTTTTTGAGTCGGAGTCTCACTCTGCCGCCCAGACTGGAGTGCAGTGGCCGCAACCCGCGGGGCTCCGGCGATCCTTCCGCCTCAGCCTTCCGAGTAGCCGGAATTACAGGCGCACGCTACCACTCCCGGCAGATTTTTTTATTTATTGTAGAGATGAGGTTTCTCCTGCCCAGGCAGGTCTCGAACCTGTGGGCTCAGGCAATCCACTCACCTCAGTCTCCCAAAGGCGTGGGATTACAGGCTGAGCCACCGAGCCCAGCTATTTGCTTTAAATATGACATCTCAGAATACAAAAATCAAAGCCTGAGACCATTCTAGAAGAAGCAATCAAGTTTTCTCTTTGGTGAAAGTGAATTTACAAAGCACCCCTGGTGTGAAAACAGTCCCCAAAGTCTATTCTCAAAGAATATCAGATCTGCAGGTCACTAAGTTGTGTGCACAGTCAACGATGGCATTATATGGGATCTGTGGTCACATGAGAGTGGGGAATGCTGGGGTAAGAAAAGTTACACCAGCCGGGCTCGGTGGCTCAGCTTTTAATCCCGCGCCTTTGGGAGGCTGAGGTGAGTGGATGGCCTGAGCCCACGGGTTCAAGACCCGCCTGGGCAGGGAGACCTCATCTCTACAATAAATCAAAAATCAGCCAGGCATGGTAGCGCGCGCCTGTAATTCCGGCTACTCAGAAGGCTGAGGCGGAAGGATCGCCGGAGCCCAGCAGTTCGAGGCTGCGGTGGCCGGGAGTGGCCACTGCACTCCAGTCTGGGTGACAGAGTGAGACTCCAACTCAAAAAGAAAAGTTACACCAATTTTTCTGCTGGAACATGAATTAGGAAACTGGCAGCCGTGAGTACATCACAGACCTCCCCAAAGAGCATATGGGTTGTGGCAGTTCTCATCCACTTTTGCGTGGATCTGTTTCTTCATGATACTTTTTGGGACATAACATTTTACTGAACCCTCTGTAGGAAGCACGGGCTCAGGTCAGCCACGCCTGCCCACCCAAGTCCCCAGTGGTATTCCTAAGGCTCCACTTTCCTTAATGCCATCCATTTTTAGTAGCTGGGACTCTTCTGTTTTTGTTGTTGTTTGAGACAGTGCCTCACTCTTGCCCAGGTTGGTTTGCAGTGGCATGATCACAGCACACCATAGCCTCCACCTCCTGGGCTCAGGTGATCCTTCTGCCTCAGCCTCACCAGTAGCTAGGACTACAGGTATGTGCCATCGTGCCCAGCTAATTTTTTTATTTTAGATATGGAGCGTCACTATATTTCTTCGGTTGGTCTTAAACTCCTGGGCTCAAGCGATCTTCCCACCTTGGCCTCCCAAAGTGCTGGGATTACAGATGTGAACCACGACACCCCGCCTTTTCTTCTGTTTGTAATCTAGAAGATTAGAAGACGAGGAAACGAGAGAAGAAACCATGTTCCAGAATCTTCACCTCTTGAATGCCGATTGTTACTGAGGGCGCTAAGAAATGCCTTCCAAACGACTGGGAATTACAGGCAAACATGAAGGATCACCAGGCAAGGGGAAAAGTGGGCAAGAGGCTAAACGAGAAAAGGAAGGAAGAGGAAAAAATAAAAAGATGACCCAAGAAGGAATACATGGTGAAAGGGTGTGTGAAACCACAAATAATAAACGTGCCACCTTCCACATTAACACAACAATCTCAGAGCTGAGTTCAATTCACACCATCTGAGAGGTGGTATTCCTGCAGGAGAGGCTGGCCAGCCACAGACCCACACACCTGGTAAGTGGGTGGAGAGCCAGGTAATCCCGCCCTGGACCCCTGCACCATGACTCTTAAAATGAAATGAGCAATATGCATTCTCTGCTAAGAATTCTGAAATCGGGACCGTCAAAAATAAACGTCATTTATCTAGGGGGGGTGAAGGTGGAAGGATCCCATGAAGTAGATGGGTTGCCCTTTTTCAGCCCTTGGCCATTTAATTTTCTTAGCCAAGGGAGATTATCCAAGTACAGAGCAAATCTCTGTCCCCAATGGAATGGATTCTTAACGATTTTCACTCTTGGGGATTCTGCTATTATGAATATATACTATACCATCTACTAAAATAGTTTGATCTTAGCACAATCACACAAATGTTGAGGGGTGGGCGGAGATGATCTCTATTAGTCTTAGAATCACAGATTCACAGATGTTCAGAGTTTAAGAGACCTTGGGGCCAAGCTTGATCTGGTGACTGTCCTACAAGTAGCCCGCAGAAACGGGTGTTTCTATAAACCTTGCTCTTTTTATACTAAGAACATTTAAGGTAAACCACGTGAGTCTCTTGTTTATGGGGGCTTCCTGACAGGAGGGACAGTCTAGATGACTTCTTGGAACCTGTCAACTGTTATTAAAATAATTGCACTGACAGTATCAGATCCAAGTTGGGAATTTGGAATGTACCTGCAACAGTGACATCTGGTGGCTTCTACATCCTACTGCACCTCCTTAAGGCAGAATATAAAGCCTGGGTTTTATGCAATGAATATTTGGTGAAAATGTCAAGGGATTCATGACACTATAAGAAAGGGATTGGCAGTAGCGGGATACTGCCAGGGTGGAGAGGTGGCGTACAACATCAATAAGAGTCCCTGATCTCAAACCAGGCAAATTGGGTCCAAACCTTACCTGTGCGATTGTATACCTAATCCTGAATTGTACCCCACATCTTTAAAATAAAATGAAAAATGAAAAAAAAAAAAAAACGTAAAGGTATTACATGACCTCAGAAATGGTAAGACTTATCGACTCCCAATTCAATGCTTATTTTGCTCACCATATTAAAAACTATTACAAAAGAACTGTTATGATATAAATCCTTATTTCTACAGGGGAAGTAGCTAGGGAACTGTTTGATTATTTTGATTGCAATGGGAGTGGCACGTCTCTAAGTGGTGTTTTGAGTTGGCTCTGTGGCGACCCTCACCCACCGGTAAGTGGGTGGTGAGCCAGGTAACCCTGCCCTGTACCCCTGCACCACGACTCTTAAAATGAAATGGACAACAAGCATTCTCTCCTAAGAATTCTGAAGTTGGGACTATCAAAAATAAGTGTCACATCTAGGGGACTGTAGGTGGAAGGATCCCATGAAGTAGATGGGTAGCCAAAGTAGACCACATGTAAGATGAAATTTTGAGGAGGCGGGATCTATGAAGACTTGAAGCTAGCCAGGAGAAAGGAGTGGAATAAACATACAAAGGCCATGACACATGAAGGAAAGATAGGAAGTTCAATGGCGAGGAAGACAGATGGTGGGGCTCAAAATGAAATAAAGTCACAGAGAAAAGATTAATGATTTTCTAGACACCAAAAGAGGCTTGCTTACTCGAAATTAAACTATAAAGCTTTCTTCACAAATCTGAATTTTGCTTTTCACACTGCACTAATTTTTAAGCACTCTTTTTCTTATTTTCCATATTATCTCCAATGTTCAACAGCCCTGACAGAGAAGACTTTGTGTTTGAAACTGCAAGGTGTTAGATACTTTGCTTCTACATGTTTTTATTAAAGACTTGGCCATCTGAGAAAAACATAACCCAAGGATTCCTTCATCTTTTACTCAGAAAAGCCCCATTCAATTCTGCACAGGTGCTAGCTTGGAGTCAACTTGACATATTCCTTCCCCCACGTACCCTGCCAACCTGCTCACCCCCTGTATTGCTAACTTCCTCCCAGGAACCTAAGCCAGAAAGCTAGGAATCATTTCTAAGCCCTCTCTCACACTCCAAATCCAATTTGATGTCACTAAATCTGTTTAACTTAAAATTGCAGAAGTTCAGCTTGCTTTGTGTAGCTCTGTGTAGCAATGAATGCATTGCTTCATTCCTTTGGCCTATGATAGAAAAGCTTCTTAGAGAATTAACACATTAAATCGAATCTGTTCTATCGCCCTTGCTGATAATCAGGACCAAGGGGTGCTTTCTTCAGTTGTAAACTAATTTGACCATAAATCCAAATTGTTTAAGTCCTGAGTCAACATTTATTTACCCAAAAAATATTTTGACTAAATCAGAGTGTCAGGTACTCTGCTGGGCAGAAGGATGAGAAATGTGGTTAACTAACATGCGTTAAAGAGACATACTTTCAGGCTGGGCTCGGTAGCTCAGCCTGTAATCCCAGCGCTTTGGGAGGCAAGTGGATTGCGTGAACGGGTTCGAGATTTGCCCAGGCAACTTGGTGAGACCTCATCTCTACAATAAATCAAAAACTAGCCAGGCGTGGCTGTGGTGGCCGGGAGCATGCCACTGCACTCCAGTCAGGGCGACGGAGTAAGACTCCAACTCAAAAAAAGAGACATACTTTCTTTTTTCTTTTTCTTTTTTTTTTAACTTTTTTTAATTTTAAAGATACGGGGTACAATTCAAGATTAGGTCTACAAATGGTCATTGCGTAGGTAAAGTTTGGGCCTAACTTTGGTCCCCACTTCACCTGGTTTGAGATTAATTAGGTTCCCTTATGGATGAGGTGTGTCCTCTCTCCCTCCCCTGGCAGTTTCCCACTACTGCCAATCCCTTTCTTGTAGTAGTATAATCATTGTTCAGGGTCTGCTTAAGAGTGAGAACATGTGGTACTCAGTTCTTTGTGTCTGTGATAGATCACTCAGTATTATAGACTAAAGAGACATACTTTCAAATTAACTATTTAACTAACATTAAATTTAACTAACATCAAATGATGTGCAGGCTGTAATAAATACATAAATAATGTCAGATAACAGAAGAAGAAACAATGAATCCTGCCCAAGGAATAGAGATAAAGATAGGAACCTTCAAAAAAAAGTAAGAAATATAATTGCACCTGCTGTTATGAAATCAGGAAAAATTCATTCTAATACATAATTTGTGTACAAATGAGATGTGACCACATTCGAGGAAACATTATTTCCAAGCTTTTCAGCACCACCCCATAAACACAGCAGCAAAATAGGGAAAATATGAGACTTGGCTTTCCCAAGAGGAAGGTGGTGAGGCCAACGATTCTCAAAATTCTTCCATCACAAGGACCAGAAAGCAGAGTGGATGGATCGTGTGCTGAACTGGCCTCAGTTGCTACAGCCCATTAGCCTGACCACCCCCCATGCCCAAGCCAAAATGTTCCTGATGCTCATATGCTCATCATCATAGTGGACAGGGAATTTAGAAACTTTGCATAAGGATGGAGGTGTATAGGAAAAAGCTTGCCCACTAACTAAGCTAGAAGTTTTCCACGGATCAGAGCTGCAGGGATCAAGTTGCCACAGATAAATCATGTTTTCCTTGTTGGACAGTTCTGTATGAAAACGGACACCAAGGCCAAAGGACACAAAGAACATAGCATTTTACACCAGGAGTGTTTTCTGAATTCGACCGTCTGTCTTCCAGGTTCAAGACCATCTCCGTAGGGGGCGCTACCTGGACTATCCTTCCTCCTCTCTATCCCAACCATGATCTTTACTCTTTCAAAGATCATGGTTCCCAGAACATCAAAACCAGTTGTTTAGAATCTGTTTTCCAAAAAAGAAAGCTCCGGAAAGGAGGAGGGAGAGGCAGACATCCAAAGTCTCCTTTACTGGGGACACTAAATTGCCTCTGAGGCCGGCAGACTCAATTAAGGACTTCCAACCTCGTCTGTGGGGATGTCATGGCCCCCATCTGGGGGAGCCACCTCACTTTTTGGGAGTGGGAATATGACAATTCACATAGCAATATGGAACTTGAATAGAAAAGACACTGTGCTGAATCTCCCATATGGTGTCCTAAAAATGTCCAGAATGATGTCATCCAACGGGGGGGACGAGGGGGCCGCAATTAGACCGATGAGGAAGAGGCAGTTGAGAAAGCAGATTAATGATGCCTTTGACACAATCAGCCTGAGAGGAATACTGGTTTCCATGACAACCGAGCCACTTAACCTAAATTAACAAAGCTGTGAAAAAAGAAAAACGTAAAGGATGAGGAGGGGAGAAGCCAAAGGATCCCCACGGGGGGAATTAAGTAGCCTGTCCCATCAGTGCCTGTGTTAAGTACACATCCGCAGGGTGTGCGTGTTCTCTGACGCTCTCTGGTTCCCAATAATTAGGTTTCAGTAGCAGTCCAGAGATGTTGAGACATTGCCACTCATGAGCGCAGTTTTCTGATGGGACAGTGCTGTTACCCTGATTCAGCCTTAGCTAGACAGCAAGGACAAGGAAGACACAAAAAGCCACCTCTTGCTTTTCCTCAAGCTTTGCGTTGATGGTCACACACACCATGCTCCCAACCTGGGAAAGTGGTCTTCCAGGGACCACTTTCCCAGAATTAGGCAGGTCAGGCTGTATCCTGGAATCCTGGAATTTTGCTTGTACCCTAGAATAGTTATTTTGAGAATGAAACACACAGGTCATTCACAATGAGATGGAATTAAGGTCAAATAATAAACTGTTAGTTTATGCATAATTGAGTATCCACTATGTAATGAAAGGAACTGTGCTTTCCTGAGTTTTTCATAGGACAGTAGAGAGCTATCTCCAAATTTTCCTGGGTCTAAGGTGGGCTTATCTGAGTCATGGTGGGCATGAATGGAGGTGATGGAACAGAGAAAAGAGAGGAGGAGAGACAGCAGAGCAGCTGATCTTTCTTAGCTTGTAGTTTTAGCTTGTAATTCATTAACAATTCCAATACTACCCTGTTTTCTACCAAAACTCAAGATGGGTAGGGAATAGAGACTTTGGTCGAACTGCCTCTTGGCTGCTTCTGTTAAAAATATGTCTAGCTGGGCTAGGTGCAGTGGCTCACACCTGTAATCCAGCAATTTGGGAGGCCAAGGCAGGAGGATGGCTTGAGTCCAAGAGTTCAAGACCAGTCTGGGCAACACAGCAAGACCTTGTCTCTACAAAATATCGGAAAAATTAGCCAGATGTGGTGGCATACATCTGTAGTCCCAGCTGGGGGGTGGGAAGGAGTGAGGCGGGAGGATTGCCAGAGTCCAAGAGGCCGAGGCTGTGGTGAACCATGATCATGCCATGACACTCCAGCCCGGATGACAGAACAAGATCCCAACTCAAAAAAAAAAAAAATACACACATATTTATTTATATTTATATGTATTTATATGAGGGAGGATCCTCCCCCAAAAATAGGAGTTATCCTTTGGAGGGTGGGCACCTTGCAGCACAGCCTTCGCCCACTAGGTGAGTGTTCTCGGAACCCACTGGCATCGGTGTACCGGCAGCTGGTGGTGTTGTGAGAGGCTGCATTTGGCTTCAATGAATTTTTTGTTTGGAGATTTTTTTTTTT